>NC_051387.1:6293096-6314520 GCF_015228065.2 Penaeus monodon | reverse complement strand
CATTTTCCCCCCATCTCCCCCTTTCCCTTGCGGCCTCATCCCCCCTTTTCCCCCCCCCACCCCCTTCCCCTTTCCCTGCGCCTCCCTCCCCCCCTTTTTTTTTCCCACCCCTCCTCCCCCTTTCCTTGCCGCTCCTCCCCTTTCCACCCCCCCCCTTTTGCCGTACCCCCTTTCCCCCCCCTTACCCCGCGCCCTCCTCCACCCCCCCCCCGCCGAAGCGCGAGGATCCGCGAGGCGCGGGCGCATCGGGGATTAGCGCCGCCGTTCATCGCCGCCAGGTAAGAGGCGCCGCGAGAGGGAGGAGAGAGGGGGGGAGAGAGGGGGGGAGGAGGAGGGGAGGGGGGGAGGAGAGAAGGGGAGGAGAGAGGGAGGAGAGAGGGAGGAGAGAGGGGGGAGAGAGGGAGGAGAGAGGGAGGAGGGAGGAAGAAGGGGAGACCGAAAGAGAGATAGATATAGAGAAAGAGAGAAAGAAAGAAAGAGAAAGAAAGAAAGAGAAAGAGAGAAAGAGAGAGAGAAAGAGAAAGAGAAAGAGAAGGAGAAAGAGAAAGGGAAAGAGAAAGGAAGGGACAAGTGGGACCTTAGGACCTTCCCTTCTTTCGCCGTCGGGAGCATCAAGCCCCCACCACGCCCATACTCTCGCCCTCCGGTAATCCTCCTCAACGCCCTTGCACCCCCCCCCCCTCCCCAGCACCCGCTCCGCCCCTTTCAGCACTTTTCCCTTTCCTTCTGTCTCGTTTCTTCTTCTTTGTCCTATCTCCGCTTCCTTCCCGCTCCATCTACTTACCCTTTTCTCTCGTTTTCCACTTTTTATGCATCTCTCCCGTTTAGTATGAGCAATCTCATTACCACTGTATTTATTGTCTCCTTTCTTCCTCGTCTCTCCACCACCCGTCTCTCCACCACCACCACCACCACCACCCGTCTCACCACCACAACCACCACCACCACCCGTCTCTCCACCACCACCACCTCCTCCCACACCGTCATACCAAACCATAACCACACACACACACACACACATACACACACACGCACACACACACACACATACACACACACACACGCACACACACACACACCACAAAAAAAGCAACATTAGCGATCGGGTAATGAGGTTAGAGCATTCCGGGAAAACTTTCTTTGGTCTTCCATCAGCGCGGAGACTCCAGGGAGGGAATGCGAGACACACGCAGACGTCAGGACATCAGGAAGGACGGGGAGAAGGAGGAGGGGGGAGGGGGGAGGAAGGGAAGGAGGAGGGGGAGGAGGAGGAGGGAGGGGAGGAGGGAGGAAGGTGGTTATGATGGGGGAGGAGGGCCAGAAATGGAGGAGGAGGAGGAGGAGGAGGGAGAGGAGGAGTAGGAGGAGGAGGAGGAAGAGGAGGAGGGGGAATAGGGGGAGGAGGGATAGGAGGAGTAACAAAGAAGAAAACCAGAAAAAATGAATAACAAAAAAGGAAAAACAAAAAATAAAAAAAAAAAAAACAGAAAAAATGGACAGATAAAAAAAAACTGAGGAAGAGAAATAAACAAAAAAGCAAAAACACGAATTCAAACCAAAAATCTAACGGAAAAGACAGTAATGTAACCACCTCACGAGACTTAAAAAGCCGGGCGGGGGGGGGGGGCGGTCCTGATAAAACATACAAAAAAAAAATCTTCCTAGAAAGGCACAGAGGCAGTTGGAAAAGAGGGAAGAGGTTGGGGAGGGAGAGGGAGAGCAAGAAGGGGGGGGGGGAGGAGAAGAAGACGAGGTGGTGAAGGTGGAGGTGGTGGTGGAAGAGGAAGGAGGAGATGGAGGAGGAGGAGGAGGAGGAGGAGGGGGAGGGGGAGGAGGAGGAGGAGGAGGAGGAGGAGAAGGAGGAGGAGAAGGAGAAGGAGGAGGAGAAGGGGGGGGAGGAAAAGAAGGAAAAAAAGAAAAGAAGAAGAAAAAAAGAAGAAGAAGAAGAAGAAAAAAGAAGGGGAAGAAGGAGAGGAGGGGAAGGGAGAAAGGAGAGAAGGGAAGAAGAAGGGAAGAAGAAGAAGAAGAAGAAGAAGAAGAAGAAGGAGAAGAAGGATGAGGAGGGGAAGGCGCCCAGCCACCCCTCAACCCCTCCCCCCCTCCCTCCCCCCTCTTGCGAGTCAGGGTTCCCCCTTGACGCCCCTATGACTGCACTACTGATCACTACACCTCACTCCCCTTTTTCCTGTTTCTTCTTTCTCCTGTCTTTAATTTTTTTTCCCTTTTAATTCTCTTTCTCTTTTTTCTTTTTTCCCTCTTCCTCTTTCTGTCTTTCAAATTGCTGGCACACAGGGTTTATCAATCTTCTCTTTATTTTTTTATTTTTTATCTTTTTTATGATTGTCCCTCCTTCCTTTTCTCCGACTCTCTTTAGTTTTGTTTTATTCCCCCTTTCGATTTTCCTTTTCTCATTTTCCCTTTCCTCCCCATTTTGTCTTCACTCTCTTCCTCCTCGCATTCTCAATCTCGCCCAACCCCCTCATTCTCATTCTTCTCCCTCATTTTCACTTCTCTCTCTCCTCCCACTCACTCTCTCATCTCCTCTTTCTTCTCATTCACTCTCTCCTCATCTCCCACCCACTCTTATCTATCATTCTCTCTTCTACTCTTTCCTCTCATTCATTCTCTCCCCTTCTCTTCTCCACCTCCTTCTGCCACTCACTCTCTCACATCCTCTTTCCTCTCATTAATTCCCTCCCCTGCTCTTCCCACTCCTTCATTCCGAGCGGCCAAGCACCACTAAATGATATGCAAAGATAATCAAACATAGATGACGCACCTTCGCCTCCCTCCGTACGTAAAACACTCGCGTGCGTGCGTGCGTGCGTGCGTGGATGCGTGGGCGGCCTTGGAAGGATGTGCGTGCGTGCGACGTGGCGAAGGGCGGGCGCAGGGGAGTTTAGAAGAGTCGCTAGAAGCCATGAGCGCGTGGACGCTAAAACACAAAAAACAAACAAACAAAACACGCATACGCATACACACACACACACACACACACACACACACACACACACACACACACACACACACACACACACACACACACACACACACACACGCACACACACAGATACTCTCCCTCCCTCCTTCCCTCCTTCTCTCTCTCTCTCATCACACTCCAATACAGACACACAGACACACACACACACACACACACACACACACACACACACACGCCCCCACCCCCACCCACAAGCACAAAATCGTGCGTGCCGCCAATCACGCCGCCCCCGCCCCCGCCCGCCCTCCGACCTGAGCAGCGACGCCCGCCGCCCGTCGCCACAACACGCCCTCACACACCCACGGCCGGAGATGCCAGTGGGAAATGGGGGTGGGGAAAAGGGGGGAAAAAGGAAGGCAAAAGAGAAGGAAAGAAAAGGAGGAACGAAGAAAGGAAAAAAAAGGAAAAGGAAGGTATCCTTAAATGGCGCGGGGCCCAAAAACCCAAAAAAAAGATAAATAAACCAAAACCACCCCCCCCCAAAAACAAAAAACAAAACCCCCCCCCAACCCCAAAAACCCCCACCCACCCAAAAAACCCCCAAACCAAACCCCCCCAACCAAAAACCCCAAAAACCCCCCCCCCCGGCCCCCTCCAAACCACACACCCCCCCCCCCACAACACCCCCACACCACCCCACCCAACCAAAGAAAAGGGCCCCCCCCCCCCCCCCCCCCCCCCAAACCCAAAAAAACCCCCGGGGGAAAAAAAAAAAAAAAAGGGGAAACAAAAGGGAAAAAAAAAAAAAAGAAAAAAAACGGGGGGGGCCCCCGGGGGAGAGGGGGAGAAAACAAAAAAGGGGGGAAAAAGAAAAGGAAAAAAGAACGGGGGAAAAATAAAAAAAAAAAAAAAAAAAAAAAAAAAAAAAAAAAAAGAGGGAAGGGGGAAAGGGAATAGAAAAGAGAAAGAAAAGAGAGGGAAAGAAGAAAAAGAGAGGAAAAAAAAAAAGGAAGAAAAAAAAAAAAGAGAAAAAAAGAAAAAGAAAAAAAAAAAAAAAAGGAGGGAGGGGAAGGGGAGAAACAGAAAAAGGAAGGGAAGGGGGGGGAAAAAAAAAAGAAGGAAAAAGAGAGAGAGGGAGAGAGGAGAGAGAGAAAAGGGAGAAAAAGGGGAAAGAAAAAAAGGGAGGAGGAGAGAGAGGAGAGGAGAAGAGAAGAGAGAGAGAGAGAGAGAGAGAAAGGGGAAGGGGAGAGAGAGGAGAGAGGAGGGGAGAGAGAAGGAGAGGAGAGAGAGAAAGGAAAAGAAGAGGAAGAAGAAGGAGGAGAGAGAAGAGAGGAAAGAGGAGAGGAGGAGAGAGAAGAGAGGGAGAGAGAGGGGAGGAGGAGAGAGGAAGGGGGGGGGAGAAGAGAGAGGGGAGAGAGAGAGAGAGAGAGAGAGGGATGAGAGGAGAAGAGGAGAGGAGGAGAGAGAGAGAGAGAGAGGAGAGAGAAGGAAGAAGGAGAGAGGAGAGAAGAGGGAGAGAAAGAAGGGGAGAAAGGAAGAAAAAAGGGAGAAAGAAAAGGGAAAAGAAAGAGAAAGAAGAGAAAGAGAGAGAGAGAGAGAGAGAGGAGAGAGAGAGAAGGAGGAGAGAGAGAGAGAGAGAGAGAGAGAGAGAGAGAAGACGAAATCACGTCTTCTAAGATGTGCAAACAAAGGGCGAGACAGAGCAGACATCGCCAGACAAGACACGCCTGTCTGGACGATGTCTTGGGGGGGGGGTTGCGAGAAGAGGGGGAGGGGGGAGGGAAGAAGGGGGAGGGAAGAAGGGGGAGGGGGAAGGAGAGGGGGTGGGGCGGGAAGTGGGGGGGAGGGGGAAAGAGGAAGAGGGGGAAAGGGGAAAGGTAAAACGGAGGAAGGAGAAGGGGAGAGGAAGAGGGAAGAGTGGAAGAGAGAAAGAGAGGGGGAGTGGAAGTGGAAGGGTGAAAGATAGAATGGGGAGGGAGGGAGTCAAAGGAAAGTGGAAGAGGCAAGGTAGAAAGAGAATAGGAAAGTGATGAGTAAAGCTAATCCAAAAGGGCAGCGAAGACGGGAAAGGAACGTCGGGGGGGGAGGAGGAGGAGGAGGGGGGGGGTGAGGGAGGCGAGGGAGGCCAGGGCAAGGGCAAGGAGGGGGGCAGGAAGAGGTGAAACGGGAGGGGGGAGGGGGGCAGGAAGAGGGGAAAAGAGGGGGGGGGGAAAGGGAAAAGGAGGTGTTTGAGGGGTAGGGGGAAAAAAGGGTGAAAAAGGCCACTTTATTTTAAAGGGGGCGGGTCCACCCCCATTGGCCCCCCCCTTTATTTTTTCTCTCTCTCTGTTCTTGTATTTATGCCTCTACCTGCTTGCAGGCCTGCCTTTCCCGGGGGTTCGTCGCTGGGTTGTCTGTTGGGTTTTATCTTCTTATTTATCTGTTTTTCGGTCTGTCTTCTGTCTTTATTTATCTATCTATTAGCTATTTTTGTTGGGGGCTGCCTTTTCTGCAAACCTGCCAACCAAATCTGTCTGTGCATCTGTCTCTCTTGCCCTTCCTTCCACCCCGCCCCTTCCATCATTTTCTCTCCCACTTCCTCCTTCGTTCCATTTTTTTTCTCTCCCCCTCCGTGTCTCCCCCCGATTTTGCGGGCGGAACCTTAGCAATTTTTATGACGAAGTATAGCAAAACTTTCTTCTAGCCGAAGCAGGAAAAAAAAAAGTTTTCTTTGTATTTGACCCCCCCCCCCTTCTCTTCTCCTCTCCTTTCTCTCCCCCTTCTCCTTCTCCTCTCCCCTTTTCTTCTTCTCCTTTTCTTCTCTCCCCTTTCTCTCTCCCTTCCCCTTTTTTTCTTCTCCCTCTTTCCTCTCCTTTTACCTCTCTCTCTCTCTTTTCCCCTTTTTTTCTCTCTCCTCTCTCTCTCTCTCTCTCTCCTCGCCCCTCTTTTCTCTCTCCCCCCCTTTTTCCCTTTTCCCCTCTCTCTAGTTCTTCCATATTAAAGTATTCCCTTTTTCGAAAAATTCTAGTTTTTTCCCCCTTCGCAAAGTTTACTCCTTCTTCCATAAATCAAAACTTCTGACAAAGAGAGAGAGATTTATTAAAAAAAAGAGAGAGAGAGAGAAGAGGGGGAGGAGAGATAAGGGAAAGAGGAGAGGAGAGGAGAGAGAGGAGGGGGGGAGGAGGGGAGGAGAGGGAGAGAGAGAAGAGGAAGGAGAGAGAGAGAGAGAGAGAGGGGGAGGGGGGAGGGGGAGGGAGGGGAGAGGGAGAGAGGGGGGAGGGAGGGAGGAGAGAGGGAGGAGAGAGGGAGGAGAGAGAGAGAGAGAGAGAGAGAGAGAGAGAGAGAGAGAGGGAGGGAGAGAGAGAAGAAAGGGAAGTACTCTCCACCCCAATAAATTCTGGAGACTTCAAAAGATGGCTGGTACATTTGAAAGGAAAATAAAAAACGCCACGACTAACATATATTTTTTTTTTTCGAACTTAGACACTCCCTCTTAAAAAATGTATTAAATCACATTTTTTTCTTCTTCTACTTCTTTGGAATTCTTTGCAGGGCTACTCTTCGTCTCTTCTCCTTGCAGTATCAATGTTGCAAAGGGATGCGACTTCAAGTAGTATGCACAGTAGCAAGACCATGACGATGGGGGGGGGGGAGCAGGGAGGGGAAGGAGGGGAAAGAAGAGGGAGGGGAAGGAGGGGAGAGAGAGAGAGAGAGAGAGAGAGGAGAGAGAGAGAGGAGAGAGAGAGAGAGAGAGAGAGAGAGAGAGAGAGAAAGAGAAAGAGAAAGAGAAAGAGAAAGAGAGAGAGAGAAAGAGAAAGAGAAAGAGAAAGAGAAAGAGAAAGAGAAAGAGAGAGCGAGAGACAGCCAGAGAAAGAGCCAGAGAAAGAAAGCGAGGGACAGCTACTTAGGACAACACATGCAAATCTCATTATCCATTACACAACCCCATTTTAGTGGACGAAGGGGGGAAAGGAATGCGCGGCGACAACGACAACAAAAAACAAAGATATTTCCTCAATTCGATTCATGTCCGGCTTTGTCATCTCGCAGTAGCCGTTAAAATAATAATAAAGATAATGGATGATAAGGAGGAGGAAAAGGAGAGGGTGGGGAGGGGTGGAGAGATAAGGAGGAGGGGAGGAGGGGGACGAGGAGGAGGAGGAGGAGGGGGAGGAGGAGGAGGAGAAGGAGGAAGAGGAGGAGGAAGAGGAGGAAAAGAATAAGAATAGTAGGAGAAGAATAAGAATAGTAGGAGAAGAATAAGAATAAGGAAGAGAAGAATAAGAATAAGGAGGAGAAGGAGGAGGAGGAAGAAGAAAAAAAAGAAGTAGAATAAAAGAAAGGAATGAACAGAAGGTGGAGGTGGATAAGAAGGAGGAAGAGGATAATGACGAACCGAAAAGAAACGAGAAAGAAGACATGAAGAGACGGCGAAGACGAAGACGAAGACGAATAAGAATAAGAAATAAAAGAAGAAGAAAAAGAAGAAAAAAGAAAAGAAAAAGAAGAAAAAAATCCTCAGAATAATAAAGAGGAAATTATATCAAAGGCGAGATGAAACCCAGTTTAATACGCCGCTTAAGTGAGATGTGTCTCGCTTTCCGGACTCATAAAAGCCACTTAATGCTGACACTCATAAACATTCCCCTCACCCCCCCCCCCATCCTCTTCCCTTCTCTTCTTTTCTCTTCCCATTCTCTCTGTTCTCCCCCTTGCCTCTCTTCCTCCTCCTTTCCTCTCGATTTCTCCCTCCTTTACTTCATTCTTTCGTCCCCCTTCTTTCTTCCCTCATCTCTTCCCCCCCTTTCTTTATTTTTCTTCCGCCATTCCTCCATTCTTCCCTTCATATCCTCTCCTCCCTTACCTTCTCTCCCTCGTCTTCCTCCACACCCTCTTCCCTTCCCCTTCTCCCTAACCCTATCTCTTTTTCTCTTTCTCTCTCTATATATCTCTTTCTCTCTCTCTCTCTCTCTCTCTCTCTCTCTCTCTCTCTCTCTCTCTCTCTCTCTCTCTCTCTCTCTCTCTCTCTCTCTCTCTCTTCCTCCGACATATGACAACTGTTTTGATCTTTCTAACGAACAAGCAAATCACGAGGCAGCCATTTTGACCTTTTTAACAGACAAACAAACAAATCAGGAGACAATTATTATGATCCTTCGAAACAAACAAATAAACAGAGCTCGAAACAACTATTTTAATCCTTCGAAACAAACAAACAAACAATAAAACCTAGGCAGCTATTTTTATCTCTCGAAACAAACAAACAGCCGACTCACGAGACAGCTACTTTGAGCCCTCGAAACAAATAAACTACAAACAAGGAGACAAACCAAAGACAGCCGCTTAGACGACCCTTCAAAACAAACAAAAACAAACGAATCGAAAAACAAAACCAGCAAATCGCAGCAACTCAACCACTGCAATATCTGCAACCGGCAAGCATTAATGCGTTTGTTTGATGCTGTTGTTAGTAACGAAACGCGGCTGGACTTTTACCCCCCCCCCCAAGCCTATAGTGAATCCTATCATCAAACACGCAATCCTATAACCTTCCTTACCCTATAAACATAAAGCAATTTCCGAGAAAAAAATGGAAAGGAAAGAGAGGACAAGACAAACAGACAAACAAATAAACAAACAAACAAACGCATTGCCGTTGAGGGGAGTCACCCACTCAAGGAAATCGCCGAGTGAGTCAGCTAGAGAGAGAGAGAGAGAGAGAGAGAGAGGAGAGAGAGAGAGAGAGAGAGAGAGAGAGAGAGGAGAGAGAGAGAGGTGGAGAGAGAGAGAGAGAGAGAGAGAGAGGAGAGAGAGAAGAGAGAGAGAGAGAGAGAGAGAGAGAGAGAGAGAGAGAGAGAGAGAGAGAGAGAGGAGAGAGAGGAGAGAGAGAGAGAGAGAGAGAGAGAGAGAGAGAGAGAGAGAGAGAGAGAGAGAGAGAGAGAGAGGAGAGAGAGAGAGGAGAGAGGAGAGAGAGAGATGAAAGAGAGAGAGAGAAAGAGAGAGAGAGAGAGAGAGAAGAGAGGAGGAGAGAGAAGGAAGAGAGAGGAGAGAGAGAGAGAGAGAGAGAGTGAAAAAAAGAGTGCATGAGACAGCGAATGAATGAATAAGCGAGTGATGAATGCGTTGAATGAGCGAGTGATGAATGCGTTGAATGAGCGAGTGGATGAGCGAGTGGGTGAGCGAGCGAGTAAGTGCGAGCGAGAACGAGTGCGTTACTCCAATGCGAGCGTGCGTAGGACGGAAGGGCCTCGGGCGCTCCCGTAAACCGCCGCGTCGATCGCCCAGGGTTATCGCAGAACAAAGCCAGAGCAAAAAAAAAAAAAGAGAGACCCCCAACACAGAGAAAAAAAACACATAAAATCAACCTCAGCGTCATCCATATTAATCACTACCCTCCTCCCTCCCCCTTCCCCCCATCCCCCCACCCTCCTCCTCCGACCAACTCGACCGCCCATATACGACTCCACTTCACTTCCCCCGCTGCTCCCCCCCCCCACTCCCTCTCACCCGGCGTCCGTCAACCACACGACTCCACTTCCCCCGCCGCCGCCTGAGTGACCTCTCGAACCCCATGAATGCGGTCATCACATACCCCCTTCCCCCCTCCCCCCCTCTTCTTCGTCATCATCATGCAAGCTCCGGCGGTCGGTGGCTGCATCATGCGCGGAGGATTATTCAAGACGAAACTCGAAGGTCACGCGGTAATACTGAGGTCATGCAGAGTCTGACCTTTGACCTCGGGGGGAAGGGAGGGAGAAGGGTAGTGGGGGAAGGAAGAGGGAGTAGGATTGAGGGAGTAGGATTGAGGGAGGAGGAAAGGGATAGGGAAGGGAAAGAGAGAAGGGAAGAGAGAGATGGGGAAGGAATGGAGGAGAAGGGGGAAGAAGAGAGGGGAAGGATGAAGGAGGAGGAGGGGAGAGGGAGAAGAGTTGAGAGAGAAGGAAAACGGAGAAGAAAGATGACGAGAGGGAAAGGCAGAATATTTAAAGGCAGAGAGGGGAAGATCGAAGGTGGAGAGGGAGAAGAGGGAGAGGGAGAAGAGGGAGAGCTAGGGGAAGAAGGGTTGATAGAGAGGAAGAGGGGGGGGGGGGAGGTCAACGAGTTCGAGATCACGAGCTGCTGATGAGTCATCCTCCTCAACGCGGAGGTCAAGGCGAATTCAATAAGATGTTGCTTGGATGAGAGAGAATGGGGGGAGGGGAAGGGGGAAAGGGGAGGGGAGATAAGGAGGGGGAAGGGGAGGGGCGATAAGGAGGGGGGAAGGGGAGGGGAGGGGAGATAATGAGGGGGAAAAGGCGAGCGTGAAGGCAAGGGGGGAGAATGTACGATAAGAAAGAAGGAGGAGGAGTAGGAGTAGGAGGAGTAGGAGGAGGAGGAGGAGGCGGAAGAGGAAGAGGAGGAGGAGGAGGAGGAGGAGGAGGAGGAGGAGGAGGAAGAGGAGGAGGAAGAGGAGGAGGGGAAGAGGAGGCGGAAGAGGAGGAGGAGGAGGAGGAGGAGGAGGAGGAGGAGGAGGAGGAGGAGGAGGAGGAGGAGGAGGAGGAGGAGGAGGAGGAGGAGGAGGAGGAGGAGGAGGAGGAGGAGATGGCGGTGGATAGGAGGGAGAGAGGGGGTAGGCCTAATGGAATTGAAGAGAAGAGAGAAAAAAAAAGAAAGGAAGAAATAAAGAAAAAAAAGGAAAGAAAAAAGAGGAGAAGCGAAGAGAAAAAAGCCGAGTAGAGGAAGGACGAAACAAGACGATTAAAAGATCAAAGAGAACAATGCAGAGATGAAAAGAAACGAAACGAGATTAAGGAGGAGATAAAGCAAGACAGAAAAAAAAACGCACTCTCCCCCCTCCCCACTCCCCCCTCCCTCCACGTACCTTGCATCCTCCCCCCCCACCCAGTAACGTGGCACAGTTCACACACAACGCACTTCAGTCCCTCGTGTTTTATTAACAGAACACGGCAATGTTCTGCCTAATGTTTCCTCAAGGATCTACCATTTGCGTGCGTAAGCCGGAGATTTTTTGTTTCGTTATAAGCACAAAGAATGTTATATAAAAAAAAAATGCAATTAGTAAAGCACACGCAAACGCAATAAAAGGAACCAATAACCATCAAATACATACATACATACATACAAAAAAAATACACCATTACAAACAAAACAATCAAAACAAAAAACAAACAGCCAAACAACACCAGCAGAAGGAAAAAAAAAGAAAAAAACACCCTCTACAACACGAATACAAGAAAAAACAACCAAACAACCAAACAACACAAGCCCTTGACTACCAAACCAGCGAACAATGAAACGACAACAACGGGGACAAACAACCAGCTTCCGCCTCGAAAACCCTAATTAACGCCCCATACTATGAGAGGAGAGGGGGGGAAGGGGAGGGGAGGGGAGAGAAGGGGAGGGGGAGGGGGAAGGAGGCGGAGGGGGGAGGGGGATGAGGCAGTGGGAGGAAGGAGGAGGCGGTGGGGGAAGGGGGAGACGGGAGGGAGGGAGGAAGGAGGCGGGGGAGGGGGAGAGGGGAGACGGAGGGAGGGAGGAGGAAGGGGAGGGGGATGGGGAAGGAAGCCGAGGGAAGGGGAAGGGGAAGGAGGCGGGGGGAGGGAGAGAGAGAGAGGAGGCGAGAGAGAAAGGGAGGAGGGAAGAGGATGAGAGGAAGGGACGGAGAGGGGGAGGGAGAGGGGGAGGGAGGGGAATAGTGAAACGGAAGTGTACCGCTACGTTTAGAAAAGAGCGAGATGTACGTTATAAATTATCATGCGATCATGCATGCAGTCATGAAAAGGAAAGTTGTGTCGCTTTAATGGCGGGAGTTAACACCTTTTTTGGAAGTTTTTTTTTTTTCCGCAGTTGAAAGTTATCTTTTCAGAGAGTACGTAGAGTACACAGCCTTTATTCTCTCTCCCTACCTTTAACACACACACACACACACACACACACACACACACACACACACACACACACACACACACACACATATATATATATATATATATATATATATATATATATATATATATATATATATATATATGGACAACCCTTACACATACAACAATAATAATAATATAAATAATAACTATAAATAATAATATAAATAATAACAATAATAATAATGATCATACCAATAACAGTAATACTAAGTCATAACAACAACAATAATAATAACAATGCATGAATAACTACAAAAATACTGGTAATGAATAAACACACAAATACAAAAATGACTTTGTCAAAGCCCTTGGCTCGACCGCCGTGACCAGTCGAGGCAGTTGTGGGCGGCAGATCATTAGGGCAACGTGGGTGGTGAGGGCGTGGGAAAAGGGAGGGGGGAAGGGGAAGGGGGAGAGGGAGGGGGAAGGAGGAAGAAGACATAGAAGAAGAAGAAGAAGAAGAAGAAGAGGAAAAAGGAGAAGGAGAAGAAGGAGGAGGAGGAGGAGAGGGCGGAGGAGGAGGAGAAGGAGGGGGACTAAAGAGGAAGGGGGAACGAGGGAATGAGGGGAAAGTGTGAGAAAGAGGAGAAAGGAAAGAGAAGGATAGAAAGGGATAAAGGGAGAAAAAAGGACACTGAACACCCCCCTCCCCCTCCCCCTTTCAGATATCGGAAAACAATCATTGCAAAATAAACTGATCGGAAAATACGATTGGAATCGGGCTTTACACCGTGTCCTGCTCGGCTGAGGGAAAGAGAGAGAGAGGAAGATACATAAATAGAGAAACACATTTAAATGCAAAAATAAGTAAATCGATTAATTAATATATATATATATATATATATATATATATATATATATATATATATATATATATATACATATATATATATATATATATATATATATATATAATATATATATATATATATACAAATATATATATATATGTATATATATATATATATATATATATATATATATATATATATATATGTATATATATATATATGTATATATATATATATATATATATATATATATATTATATATATATATATATATATATGAGAGAGAGAGAGAGAGAAGAGAGAGAGAGAGGAGAGAGAGAGAGAGAGAGAGAGAGAGAGAGAGAGAGAGAGAGAGAGAGAGAGAGAAAATTATATATGCATTGTCATATATTATTGTATTCTAATGGCGATTAAAGAAAAAATCCACAACAACGCTAATGACAAGAATAGTGATCATAATCATCAATACCGATGATGGTTAATTTCAGCACCCACGCCCAGCAAAAATATTTCACAAATAAATAGAAATACAGAGAGAGCAAAGCAAACATCACGCATCAGGAACGCATGGCATCACACGCTATAGAGAATGAAGTCAACCACACATGAAAACACATATGCAAATATATTTCCCTCCCACATCTACCCACAAACTCACCCACCTATCCACCCACTCATCCTCATCCCATCCCTACACCCACCCACTCCCACACACAATGCCAGTCATCTCCCTCCATCCTCTCCCACCCACCCTCCCTCCCTTTCTCCCTCACCCACAAAACATTTCTCCCTCTCCCACCCACCCACTCATCCACACAACATTTCTCCCTCTCCCTCTCCCACCTCTCCATTCTCTTTCTCCCTCTCCCACCTTCACACCCACCCACCCACCCATATCTCCCTCACTCCTCCTCCCTCCCATCCACCCACTCATCCACCTTACATATCTCCTTCTCCTTTCACCCAACCCTCCTCTCTCTTTCTCTTCCACCCACCCACACACCCTCCCCTCCTTCCCCCTTCCCCCCAACCCACCCCAAACCCACCCCTAAACCCACCCACACATGCACACAACACAAACCACATTGAAAACTCGTCCGACTCATATAAAGCGCCTCGACGGGTTTCCATTCAGTGCGAGACATTTTTCTCCGCTCGAACACTGAAACCTGTCGGGGAAGGGAGGAGGAAGGGAGGGAAAAGGGGAAGGGAGGGGAGGAGAAGGAGGGGGTGATGGGAGGGGGAGAGGGAGGGGGAGAGGGAAGGAGAGGGGTAGGAGAGGGGAAAGGAAAGGGGAAAGGAGATGAGGGGAAGGGAGGGAAGAGGGAAGGAAAAGGGAGGGAAAAGGGAAAGGCGGGGCATGGGAAGGAGGAGGAAGGGAGGGAAAAGGGGAAGGGAGGGGAGGAGAAAGAGGGGGTGATGGGAGAGGGAGGGGGAAGGAGAGGGGTAGAAGAGGGGAAAGGGGAAAGGAGATTAGGGGAAGGGAGAAAAGAGGGAAGGAAACGGGAGGGGGGAGGAAAAGGGAGGGAGAAGGGAAAGGCGGGGGAGGGGAAAGGATGAGGAGGGGAAAGAGGGTCCGTGAGGGGAGCGTCAAGTGCATGAGGCAAGTAAACAAGGCAGGGACTAGGGTGGAAGAAGAAAGCGGGAAGGAAAGAAAGGAGAACGAGGGAGAACGGAGGAGGAAGGAGGAAGGAGGAAGGGGGAAGAGAGGAGAGGGCGAAGAGAGTGGGCGGAAGGCGGTGGAAGTAAACAGGAAGAAAAAGGAAAAAAGAAAAATGAGAAGAGGGAAGAAAATGAGAAAAGGGAAAAAAACGAAAGATTTTTAAAAATAAAAAGATGAGGGAACGAAATACAAAACGGCGAAAGACTTTAGGACTTTTTCTTTTCCCTTCTCGCGCCTCACCAAATCACCGCCTTCAGTCAAGTTTGGGAAGCAAGAACTTGTCAAACACACGCACACACACACACACACACACACACACACACACACACACACACACACACACACACACACACACACACACACACACACACAAACAAACACAAACACAAACACAAACACAAACACAAACACACGCACACGCGGACACACGCACGCGGACACACGCACACACACACACAAAATCCGACAGGATGAGCTAATTGAGTTTTTATAAATAATAATAGCAATAAGTATGATTATGATAATAACAACGGCTAAAATGTATAAATTATTAATGCCTCGTCTTCTCTTCTTTCACCCCCTCCTCCCCCCCCCTCACTCCCTTTTTTTTTTTATCTTGCTACTTACCTTCTTTTCTCCTACACCTTCTTCGTCCTGTATGTTCTTTTCCCATTCCTCTTCATCATCATCCCTTTTTTTGGGCTTTTCATTTCCCCCTTTCCATTTTCCTTTATCACATTCTCTTCCACCACCATCTCCACTTCCCCCACCTCCTCCTCCCTCCCCCTCCTCCACCTCTATCCCACCACCTCCACACCATCTCCATCAACTCCACCACCAACACCACCTCCTCTTCTTCCTCTATCCCATCACCTCCACCTCCACCTCCACCTCCACCACCACACCCCTCCTCCTCCACCTCCACCATCTCCACCCCCCCCCCCCCGAGTCACCCCCTTCCAAAAACGGTGCGAAATGCTTAAAAAAGATAATAAAAAAGCAGAACCTAATTAGCCTACATGGGTATAATCTATTCACTTGACCTTCATCGACACCCCCAGGGCACAGCAGGCCAGGGGAGAGGAAGAGAGAAAGAGAAAGAGAAAGAGAGAAAGAGAAAGAGAGAGAGAGAGAGAGAGAGAGAGAGAGAGAGAGAGAGAGAGAGAGAGAGAGAGAGAGAGAGAGAGAGAGAGAGAGAGAGAACGATTTTGAAAGGAAGCGTGAAGAAGTAGTAGATGAAGAAGGAGAAGAAAAGGATGGATAAAGAACGGAAGAAAAAGACAGAAGAAAATAAGAAATAAATGAAGAAGAAAAACAAAACAAAACAAAAAGAAAACATAAATATGCAGAAACAGATAATGAAGAAGAGACAGATGACGAACAAGAAACAGATAATAAAGAAGAAAGAGATGAAAAAAAACAAGAAACACAAGAGGAACAACAGCAACAAACAAGAGAGAAAGACAGACATAAAGACACTACCGCTCTACCCCACCCCCACCCCCACCCCCCACCCTTTCCTCTATCAGCTGATTACCTGCCCCAACGAAGCCCCTGCCACGTCCGACCCGATCCCCTTGACACGCGGCCAATAATCACTCGGAGGGCCTGGCACAGCACGCCACCCGCCGCCGGTGCCACGGGAACAAGCGGCTGGCACGGCTGGCATCCTCCTTCGTTTTATTTATTTCTGTATTTATTATTTATTTGTTTACTATTTTATTTTGTTTCCTCTTGTTTCTCTTTTTCTTCCTCCTCCTCTTCTTCTTCTTCTTCTTCTTCTTCTTCTTCTTCTTCTTCTTCTTCACCCATTCCCCTCCTCTGTCTCCTCTTTCTAATGATAATTCCTATCTCTTCCCCCTTTCTTTACCCCTCCCCCTTCCCCTTCCTTTCCATACCCCTACCCCATCCTTCCCTTATTTCAACCCAGCCACCTTTCCCCTCCCCCTCCCCCTCTTTTTTTTCTTCTCCCCTTTACCCTTCAACACCCTTCCCCCTCCTTCTCCCCCCCATCCCCCCCTTAATCATCCCCCCACCCCTACCCCCACCCAAACAATCGGAAATACGCGCCCGTCGCCAGAAAACTTCCACCGGGGCATCGCGTAATAGATGGAAACCCAACTTTTTAAATTAGTTAGGCCTAGAATTGGTATCTCAGTTCCAGTTAATGCAAACAAATGGCCGGACTCCCTTGCGCGCCAGACTCTTGGACTGTCGCCAGGAGGAAGAGGAAGAGGTGGAGGAAGAGGGAGAAAGAGAAACAGGAAAAGGAGGGGAAAGGGAGGAGAAGGAAGGGGGGGGGAGAGGAGGAGGAGGAGGAGGAGGAGGAGGAGGAGGGAGGAAGAGGAGGAGGAGGAGGTGCAGAAAGAGGAGGAGGTGCAGAAAGAGGAGGAGGAGGAGGTGCAGAAAGAGGAGGAGGAGGAGGTGCAGAAAGAGGAGGAGGAGGAGGTGCAGAAAGAGGAGGAGGAGGAGGAGGAGGAGGAGGGAGGAGGAGGAGGAGGAGGAGGAGAAGGAGGAGGACAAAGGATAAACCGAAAAAGGACATACGTACACGGACCCAAAGTCACCATCTAGCGAACGCGCTGCCGGACATACCTGTAAGAAATAGAAATAAAAACGTTAATTATGACACTGAAATAATGACAATAACGACAAATAAATGAATAAACAAATAAACACAAACACTAATAGTAAGATCACCACCAATACTACTATATCAATGATATTGATGGAATTCATAATTTCATAATCATAACTAAATCTATAACGTGCAAAAGTACACAAACCAAACAGCATCATAAATCTATCAACCAACGAGCCTTTCTTTCTATCTGCTGTATAAGGCGTTTTATCCTGCATATGTGGCACGATTCACTTTTTTATAAAGGGCATTTTCGTATCATTCACAGAGGAGACACTGGTAAGACAAATTTTTGAAAAATGTTTCCAAACCGATATCACTCTCTCTCTCTCTCTCTCTCTCTCTCTCTCTCTCTCTCTCTCTCTCTCTCTCTCTCTCTCTCTCTCTCTCTCTCTCTCTGTCTCTCTCGCTCTCGCTCTCACACTCACAATCACACTCACACACACTCACACTCACTCTCGCTCTCACTCTCTCCCTCCCTCCCCCTCTCCTTCCCTCCCCCTCTCCCTCTCCCCCTCTCCCTCCCTCCCTCACACACACACAAACTACCTCTCTCTATTTACACCTCGCGCCCCCCCCCCCCCCCCACCTATCCACACACAGCTACCGCACCTTCTCTCCGATATTTATCCGCACATTAATATCACAGACGCGACGTAAGGAGGGGGAGGATGGGGGGATGGGGGAATGGGAGGATGGGGGAATGGGAGGATGGGGGGATAGGGAAGAGGGGAAAAAAAGGGGTGAATTAAAGGGAGAGGGAGGAAGAAGACGAGGAGGAAAAAGGGAGGAGGGAAGTGTGAAGAAATATTGGGAGAAGGAAGAATAGAAGGGAATGGAGAGAAAGAGATAGGAGGAGGAAGAGGAGGAGGGAATAATGAGAGGGTAGGGGAGGAGAGGAAGAGATGTCGAGAAAAGCGGAGAAGAAGAGTGGGACGAAGAATGAAGGAATAACGAGGGAAAAGTGAGGCAAAAGATAAAGGGAAGAGGAAGGAGGAAAAGGGAAAGAGGGAAAGAGAAAGAGGAAAAAGGAAGAAGGAAGAGGAAAGAGGAAAAAGGAAGAAGGAAGAGGAGATAGGAAAAGGGAGAGAGTAAAAGAGAAAAACGAAAGAGAAAACGGGAACGAGGAAAAGGAGAGAGGAAAAGAGAGAAAAAGAAAGAAAGAAATAAGAGCAAAGGAAAGAGAAAAAGAAAAAGAAAAGGGAAAACAGAAAGAGAAAGGAGGAGGATGAAAGGGAGGATGAAAGGGAGGGGGAGGAGGGGGGAAGAAGGACCCAAAGGACAGTGAGATCGCAAGTTTACGACTATCGATTTCTCTTGCATTACGCGATATATACACACACACGCCAGCTTCCATACACACAAATGTTATCGCCGTCCTCCTATCTTCCTCTTTTTGTTGCACTGATGTTTCTGTTACCTTTTTACTTCTCTTCTCTCTTTCTCCTCCTTTCTCTGTTCCTTTTTTTCCCACTGTTTATCTGCCCCCTCCCTTGTTACTAATCGTCTTTCTCCCTTCCTCTATCCATTCTGTTCTTTGTCTCCCTTTACCTCGCTTTCCCATTTCCTCTTTCATTTTCCGTTTAATGTTTCAACTTCGTCTATTTCCTCCCCGTCATCACGTTCTCCCTCCACATCTTCGCTTTCTCTTTCTCATTCTTCGCCTCCTTTTCCTTGCTTTTCTTGTGTCTTCTTCGCATCTACCTTCCTTTTCTTCCTCTTCTTTCTATTTTTTCGTCTCTTCCCTCACCTTTTCCTTTCTATTATCCTCGCTTTCTCTCTCTCATCATCGTCTTCATCTCCTTCTCCTCCCATTTTCTCTTTCTCTCCATCATCTCCTCCTTCTTCTCCGTTTCCTCCTTATCTCTTTCTCCATCATCATCGTCTCCTCCTCCTCCTCCTCCTCCTTTTCTCCTTCGTCCTCTCCGTCTCCCGTCCCAAAAGATCTTAATCACCGACGGGAAACTAATCAAGGCTTTGTGTCCGACATCGCGTTGGTAGATGAGCTTCCTCGCTCGGGTATGATTGCGACGTCGTCAAATTCGTTTATAAATCGTAAAATCTACCCTCTAAGCTCACCTTTTGAAAGGAAAGGAAAGGTTGGTAAAACTAAAAACGTGTCTAAAACTCTCTGAACTATAATGCGTAAAATATATAACAAAAATAGCCTATTTTCTTGAAACTCCCGATAAAAAAAGAGCTTCCCCAAGCAATCCCGCGAACGGAAGCCCGCCAAAAAAGCGGCGACCCGAACCACCAATCACAGCGATGGGAGTCAATTCAGCGACCAATGGGGCGAGCGCTGACAAGCAAGCGGTCAACCAATCACCGAAGACAATCCCGCGGGCAACCAATCAACGGAGTCGCTCCCACTGACCAATCAGAGTCTGCAAGACACTCCATGCGGAAGCGCGAATCGGCGAAAATCTGGAATCACACACGTCATTCTTCTTATCCTGTCTTATCTCAGCCATCCTCTCCTCTCCTCTCCTTTCCTGTGGTTCTCCGGTGCACCGAGATCCCAGATTTCGAGAAATGGAAATGAGATAATTGAATAATCTAGGACAAACTGCCCCACACATGTGAATTCATGTTTGATGGCAACTGTTTCTAGAATATCGAAGCCTTCCTTGCCTTGTTCTTCTCCCGCCATCTTTAACGTGGCATCTGGCATCCTCCTTGCGTTACGGCGATTACTTACATGGGCCGTGCTTTGTCAAATCTCCTGCCACGCCTTCTCTCTTTTTCCTTACTCGCTTTCCCGGATATTGGCCCTTCTTTATCTTATGAGCCTTCGGTTTTTATCTCCTCCTCATTCCTTCAGGGAGTATTCCTCTACTTTCACCCTCCCCCACACTTTCTTTACCTATCGACTGCCAGTTAGCCTTTCTTTTCTTATTCCTTTTATCCTCTTCCCCTTTCTCCTCCTCTCCCCATTTCGTTTTCTTTCTATCCACTTCTTTCCAATAAACAGCTGGCCATTAAAAGCAATATGAGAATCAACTGACGCAACATTGTGCAACAAAGGATTGCACACTTGCGAGGCAATTCTATCTTCGTGCTTAAAGTCCATTTTTATCTTGTCAGTCAGTCATTCGCTCGCCTTGGTAGTCAATTTGCCTGTCAGTCAGCAGTTAAGTTTGTCAGCTAATGGGAGCACCAATCAGCTAGACTGCGGAGCTACGTAAGTTCTTTTTTATCATGCTTGTCTGACAGTCATGGAGCCTGTCAGTCACCTGTCAGTCACCAAACCTGTTTACCAGTTAGTGGGTTATCCTAATAAGTACCAGTCAGCACGCCGGTCAATCAGTCAGGAAGATATCAACCTCACAACTTCACCCGGTGACTCAGTCCTCAGTCTATCAGGCAGATCATCTCTCTCTCTCTCTCTCTCTCTCTCTCTCTCTCTCTCTCTCTCTCTCTCTCTCTCTCTCTCTCTCTCTCACTTGATCTCTCACTCACTCACTTACTCTGCCTCCCTCCCTCCCCCTCCCTCTCCCTCCCTCCCCATCCCTTTCCCCCCCTCCCTCCCCTCCTCCCTTTCCCCCCTCCCTCCCCTCCTCCCTTTCCCCCCTCTCTCCCCTCCTCCCTTTCCCCCCTCTCTCCCCTCCTCCCTTTCCCCCCTCTCTCCCCTCCTCCCTTTCCCCCCTCCCTCCCCCCTCCCTTTCCCTCCGTCGCTCGCCACATCATCATGCATATTATACGAGCGCTTATATACATATACAATATATACGTTCTCGGCGAGAGGGAAACAGGTTTAAAACGGACGTTATAAATGCCGGCCATCTAAATATTCATGAAATTAGAAATGACAAAAATTAATGTAAAACACCGCCGGCCGGAAGTTTAGGAATGTATATCGACTAATTTCGCGGCCAGGAGGAAAGGGGAGGGAGAGGAGGGGGGGGTGAGAGGAAGAGGGAGAGGAGGACGATGTTGGGAAGAAGTATGACAATGAGGAAGGAAGAAGGGAGAGTGGGGGGAATGAGGAAGGGAGATTGAGAAAGAGGAAGAAGAGAGGAAGAAGAGAGGGAGAGGGAGGGAGGGGGAGGGAGGGGGAGAGAGAGAGAGAGAGAGAGAGAGAGAGAGAGAGAGAGAAAGAGAGAGAGAGAAAGAGCGAAATAGAAAGATAGAAAGTGAGAAAGAGAAAGAGAAAGAGATCGAGTGGGAGAGAAAGAAGTGGAGAAAAGGGAGAGAAATAGAGCAACGGAGAGCGAGACAAGCGCAGACAAATAAAACGGTGCCAGGTAGAGACAGAAAGACAAATGAGACAACCAGACAGGCGCACGCAGACAAACAAAGGCAAACAAAGAGACAGACAGACAGACAGACAGATCCAATAACAGGCAGACGATTGCTTCTAACAACACATAACAATCTCTGCAGTTAATCTCACTACTGACAATGGAGGTGGGGGGAGGGGAGGAGGATACATGACAGGGGAATTTCGGGAGTTGGGGAAAGGAGGGCTTGGGG
>NC_051387.1:6285596-6290596 GCF_015228065.2 Penaeus monodon | reverse complement strand
GAATCCACGAGCTAGCAATTACGAAAAAAAAGAAAAAGAAAAAAAAAACTGAACATAAACATTAGCACACCAGAGTTACGCAACAGCTCTTTAAAAGTGTGTAAAACAACCCATGGGAATTTAATGTTTGTTTGCTCTCCCTCTTAAATTAAGAATATAAGAAGATTATACGCTAGAGAGAAAGCCAAGAAGGAGGGGGGGGGGGGCGGAGGAAGGAAATAAAACAATAAAAGAAGGGAGAACAGGACATAGAGAATAAGTATGACTAAAGAAACAAAGATGGATACTTTATCAACTATAAAAAATATATACACACGCATATACATGCATACACAGACACAGAGAAAGACAAAGACAAAGACAAAGAAAGACAGACAGACAGACAGACACACACACACACACACACACACACACACACACACACACACACACACACACACACACACACACACACACACACACACACACAACACGCACACACACACACACATTCAGGCACGAACGAAAACAAACACCCCGACAGCTGTTTAACCGGAAATGAGAGGAGAGAAGGATAAAGAATAAAGAGGGGGCACAGGCTACGAAAAAAATACAAGAAAAGAGGAACGAAAGAGAAAGGAGAAAATATGATGATGATAAAACTACAAATAAAATGTAGGAAAGGGAAGCACAAGCCAAAGGAAGAGAAACAAGAACATGAGTGACTGAAAGAATCGAAGAAGTAGAGAAATTATGAAAAGGAAAACGAAGGAAAACACAAAATCAAAAAATCAAAAAGAAAATAGGAGAAACAGAAAATGACTGACAAGAAAGGAAGGAAGAAGAGAAAGAGACGAAGGAGGGAAGAAAGTGTGAAAGTGGAAAAAAGTGGAAAAAAGAGAAAGGAAGGAAGGAGAAACGGAAAACAGGAAGAACGAAAAGAGAGAACGAAAAGAGGAGGAGAGAAAGGACGGAGGAAAATGTGAAGCGGAAAAAGAGGAAGGAAGGGAGGAAGGAAGGAGAGGAGAAAGAGAGGAAGGAAGGAGAGGAGGAAGAGAGGAAGGAAGGAAGGAAGGGAGGAAGGAAGGAGAGGAGGAAGAGAGGAAGGAAGGAAGGGAAGAAGGAAGGAGAGGAGGAAGAGAGGAAGACGGCAGACGCAGGTGGAAGCGATATCCCAAACCGGAAGTTGTGACTGTAAGCTTACCTGCGACAGAACCTGTTTGGGAAGGTGGGCGGGGAAGGAGGGGGCGCGAGTGTGCATATGCGTGGGCGTGGGCGTGAGTGTGAGTGTGAGTGTGAGTGTGTTTGAGTGTGAGTGTGAATGTGAATGTGAATGTGAATGTGAATGTGAGTGTGCATGTGCGTGCGTGCGTGCGTGCGTGCGTGCGTGTGTCTCCACACCACATACGTACGTATCTAGCCGTAGAGCTGGGAGGAGAGAAGAACAAGAAAACCGTGGAATGAAACCGAAGAAGCACGAGAGGGTGATGCAGAGAGGGGAAAAGACAGGAGAGGAAGAGAAGAAAGAAAAACGGGACAAGAAGTGAGCGAAGAGAGGAGCGGCGGCGACGGCGAGGACACCCCGAACGAGCGCAAGCATAAAAATAAAACAAGCACGCGCCTGTCGGATTTGTCTCGTCTTCATGCACGGGAGACCTTTCCTCCCCGCCCGCCCGCACGCACGCCCACGTACCGTGACCGCCTGCGCGCATGACCCCTCCCACACGTGCACGGAGGAGGAGGAGGAGGAGGCACCCTCTCTCGTGCCGCCATGCACGTACGCCGCGAAAGAGGGGAGGAAGAGGAGAGGAAGAGGAGAGGAAGAGGGGAGGAAGAGGGGAGGAAGAGAGAAGGAAGATGAAAAGGAGAAAAGGGGAAGAGGGAGAGAGTAAAAAAAAAAAAGAAAGTGGCGAAGAGAGGGAGGAGAGGTGGAGAGGAGTGGGAGCAGGAGGGAAAAGAGGGGATAGAGAGTGAGGAAAAAAGGAGGTGAAGGAGGAGGGGCATGGGAGAATAGGTGGTGGTGGTGGAGGAGGAGGAGAATGAGGAGGAGGAGGAGGAGGAGGAGGAGGAGGAGGAGGAGGAGGAGGAGGAGGAGGAGGAGGAAGAGGAGGAGGAGGAAGAGGAGAATGAGGAGAATGAGGAGGAGGAGAAGGAGGAGGAAGAAGAAGAGGGAGAGCAGGGAGAGGAAAAGGACAAGGAAGACGAAGAGGAAGGAGGAAGAGGAGGAAAGGAGAGGGAAGAACCGACCTCCTGAACTCGCCTTAAACCCTCACCCGCATCTCCGCGCGCCCGTGTCTGTTTCCAAACCTCCTGCCGACTCACCGCCTACACGCCCTCAAAAAAAAAAGGGAGTCCGCCCGCGCCCAACGACTTCCGACTATCAACCAAAAATGTATAAATAATTAACCAAAATACAGTTTCCCCTCTTTTTTCCAACTCGCCAAATACTGAGCACATTTTTTTTTCCAACGTATTTTTCCCCCCGATAGTTTGTTTCAAAATTGGGTTGTCGGGATGCAGTAATTCGGACGTGTTCAAGGGGGGGGGGGGGGAGGAGGAGGAGAGGGATGAGGGGCAGAGGGGAGAGGAGGGGGAGAGGCAGAGGGGAGAGGAGAAATGGAGGGAGGGAGGAGGGGAAGGGGGGAGAGGAGGGGGAGGAGAAGAGAGGAAAAGAGTTGTGGGCAGGAGGGGAAACAGGGCAATGGTGAGGGGGGAAGAAGGGGGGGGGAGAAAGAGAAAAGTGAGAAAGAGTAAGAAAGGAAGAGGGGGAGGAAGGGAGAAGAAAATGAAGGAGAGAGGAGAGGCGGGAGAGAGGAGCAAAGATAAAAGCATGGAGAAACGGGAAAAAAAAACTATAAATTAATTTTTAAAAAGTAGAAACAGAAAAAACAGACCAACCACACCAAACGCACAGCGACGAAAACACGAAATCAAGAAAAAAAAAAAAAAAAAAAAAAAACAGGAAAAAAAAACACACGGCAGCAACAATCAGAAACAACATTAACTATCAAACCATCAACCCAATTAAACCCAACGAAATCCAAACACCCACCGATCCAAACAATAACAGCGCCATAACCACCTCTAAGTCACGCCCAAGTTACTCAAGCTCCGAATCCGTTTTGTGATGCAAGTGGCGATGGCGTCTTGAGATCATGGACAAAGTTCCCGAGATATATCTGTATAGTTTTCAAGTTAGAAAGTTTAAAAGTTCAGTTACAGACTCTGACGTTTCCTGTTACAGCTTTAGGCGACTCGTAAAATCATCCATTTCGTTATGATATTCAGATTCCTTTTAAAAAAATAAGACCATTAAGCTTTTATTTTTTTTTATTTCTTATAACGTTGATTAAATAAATTACCTGTTAAATTGACGGTGGACTTGCATAACTCATACGTAAACTTTTCTTTTTAAAGATTTAATAGTTCTATAATTACCAAGTTATAAAATTATGTACTTATACAAAGGCTGTAAAACTTATAAAAGACTTAAACGAAAGTTGTCGGAGAAGTTAGATAATGACAATATAAAGTAGTTACGATATTTAAAACACAAAATGCATTTTTTATGTCTCTCAGACACGAAAAATTAAAAAAACGTATCATGAATTTCAACTCACAGAAGTTATAAATTCATGAATGTAAACATTAAAAAACTAACATACAAACAAACAAGCCTACACTTCCTCAATAAACAAACAAACAAACAAAAAAAAGACTTCCAGAGCACAAAAGATAACTCACCCACAATAAATCAGCCCCAAAAACAAAAAAAAAAAAAAAAAAAAAAAAAAAAAAAAAAAGCAAATAAAAAAGATTTATATATACAAACCAACCCCTCCCCCCCCAAAAAAAAATCAAACAAACAAACCAAAAAAATAAATAAATACCCCCCCCCCCAAAAAAAAAAAAAAAAAAAAAAAAAAGCGAAAATCGAAAATAATGACCAAAAACGACACGCAAGACTAGCAATGTGTGCTGGATGTATTCAAACGCGGGTGATGGATGGAGACAGGAGCACCAGGTACATTCGACTATATATTTCGCCCCTTTCGCTACGCTTTCCGGAGAGGGTGGGGGGGGAGGGGGGGAAAGAAAGGAGAAAGAGAGAGAGAGAGAGAGAGAGAGAGAGAGAGAGAGAGAGAGAGAGAGAGAGAGAGAGAGAGAGAGAGAGAGAGAGAGAGAGAGAGAGAGAGAGAGAGAGGGAGAGGGAGAGAAAAGAGAGGAGAGGATGGAGGGAACGGGGGGGGGAGGGGAAAGAGAGGAGAAGGGAGAAAGAGGAGAGAAGGGAGAAGACAGGGAGAGAGGAAAGAAAGGAGAAAGAGAGAGAGAATAGAAGAGAAGAGAAGAGAAGAGAAGAGAAGAGAAGAACAGAAGAGGAGAAGAGAAGGGAGAAGGAGAGGGGGTGAAGGGAGCGGGGAGGAGAGGGGGAGGAAAGGAGAAAGAGGGGAGAGAGAAAAGGGAGAAGATCAGGAGAGGGAGAAGAAAGAGCAACGATGAGGAGAAGGGAGAGGAGGGAGAGAAGAGAGAGAAAGCGGGAGAGAGTAGGGGGAGGAAAAGGGAGAAAAGGAGAGAGGGAGAGAGAGGGAAGCGAAAAGAGAGACGGGGGAGAGTAAGCAATCAAAACACAAAAGACGGGATGCGAGTGTGTGTGCGTGCGAATGTGCGTGCGAATGCGTGTGCATGCGAATGTGCGTGTGCGTGCGAGTATGCATGCGACTATACGTGCGAGTGCGTGTGCGTGCGAGTGCGCGTGCGAGTGCGCGTGTGAGTGCGTGTACGAAAGGGGGCAACCCGTGCAAGCGCAGATATGGCTTACGCGAAATCGTGCCTCGCGGGAAGTAGGGGCGCTTTGTTTGGCGGCGAGGGGGGGGGGGGCGAGGAGAAGGATGGAGGAGGGGGTGGGGGGACGAAGGGGGAGGAGTGTGGAGGACTTTGGGGGGAGGGGGGAGGAGGATGGGGGGGGATGGAGGGGGAGGAGGATGGGGAGGGAAGGAGGTGGGGGAAGGAGGTGGAGAGGA
>NC_051387.1:6275454-6285496 GCF_015228065.2 Penaeus monodon | reverse complement strand
CCAAAAAATCAAAAAAAAAACGCAAAAAGATGCTCTCCATTACATTCACGTAAAAAAAACCAACAAAAAACAACAAAAAAAAAAAACACCAACACACAAAGTATTAACACTCACACCTTCCGCAAAAATCTACCTGTCACTTACACCTACCACCACACCCTCACACATCTAATCAACACACACACACACCCACACACCCACCCCACACAACACAAACACACCACACACACACACACACAACACACACACACATTACACAACCAACACATACACAACACATACAACAAAATCTAATCCACTAAAGACATCTAACCCCCCTTTTAGCTCGGGAAAAGCAGAGGGAACGAGGCTGAGGAGGGGGAGAGGAGGAGGGGAGAGGAGGGGGAAAGGGGGAGGAGAGGAGGAGGAGAGGGAGAGGAGGGAGGAGGAGGAGGACGGGGGAGGAGGAGGAGGGAGGAGGAGGAGGAGGAAAGAGGGGGAGGAGGAAGGAGGAGGAGGAGGAGGAGGAGGAAGAGCAGGAAGAGGAGAAAGAGGAAGAGGAGGAGGAGGAGGAGGAGGAAAAGGAAGGGAGATAGGAGGAGAGGGAAAGGGAGAGTAGGAGGAAGAGGAAGATATGAAGGAAAGGAGGAGGAGGAGAAGGAGGAGGAGGAGGAGGAGGAGAAGGAGGAGAAGGAGGAGAAGGAGGAGAAGGAGGAGGGGGAGGGAGAGGGGGAGGAGTTTAATGTAGTGGAAGAGAAATAGAATTACAAGAAATGAAAGAAAAAAAAACGCGAAAAACGAAAAACGACGAGGAATTTTATTGAAATAAAAACCGAGAAAAGATACGGACCCGACAAAGACCAGAAAAAAAAATCAAGCAAGGCAAGCGAAGCATGCACCCCCCCCCCACCCATACCCCCCCACACAACCCCCCACCCCCAATCGCGCATCTCAATCCGCACATCGAGATCAACCGAGATAAGCCGCCGGGGAATCGAACGCCATGGCCGCGGGCGTGTCCAGCGCGAAGATCACGCCCCTTGCTGCCACTCCGCGCGCCCCCGCCCCCCGCCTCCACCTTCTTCCTTCCTTCTCCCTTACCTTGCCTATCTCCCTCTTTCTTTCCGTCTTCCTCCTCCCTCCATCTCACTTCATTTCCCTTCGCTTACTTCCCTCCCTACCTCTCTCTCTCTCGCTTTCCATTTTCTTCGTCCCTCTACCTATCTCCCTCCATCTCTCTTCATTTCCCTCGCTCTCTCTTTCCATCTTCCTCCTCCTCCTCTTCCCTCCACCTCCTCCTCCTTCTCCTCCTCCCTCCTCTTCCCTCTCTCCTCCTCCCGCCCTCCTCCTACTCCTCCTCCTTCGCTCCCCAACCTGCCCCCTTCCCTCCATCCTACCAATTACACCCCCTCCCTCCCTCCCTCCCCCCCATCCTCCAATCCTTCACCGCAGTCTACCCTATCCCTCCCTACCCCCCCTCCAACACGCCCGAGGGAGGGATTTCGACCTCAAAGCCACGTGTGATTCGACCAAACTTCCTGCATTTTGTGCTCTTTTCCTCTCTTTGTTTCTTCGTTACTGCCATTATCCCTCTCCCTTTTTGCCCTCCCAACTATCTCTAAAACCGGGTCGTAAAGTCGCTAGCGGAGAGATAAATGCGCGGGCCGAGGTGCGTAAAATAAGGTAAGGTAGAAGGCGTGGAAGAGGAGAGAGGGAGAAAAAAAAAGTATGGAGACTCGTTCCTCGAACAGATTCCCGCCAACCGCGGGCTGCCGGGCTAGCGGGCGAGTGCATGTTGGGTTCTCGATGATCGATGGGTCTCGTTGAGATCTATCGTACTGGAACAGATAACCTGAAGCTACCGTAATCTCCTATTCTCTCTCTACTTCATCCTTCTCCCTCTCGGCCTTCCTCCCTCTCCCCACTCCCTCTCTCCCTCTCCCTCCCCTCCTCCCTCTCCCTCTCCCTCCCTCTCCTCTCCCTTTCCTCCCTCTCCTCCCTCTCCCTCCTCTCCCTCCCTCCTCCCTTCTCCTCCCTCTCTCCTTCTCTCCTCCTCTCTCATCTCTTCTCTCTTCTGGTCACTTTCCAGCGTAGTCGTCTGTCCGTCTGTCTGTATGGATCCCAGCCTTCCACATGCAAGTTCAGTACTACATTCCCTCATCCTATTCGTCTGTCTGTGTCTGTCTGTCTATCAGCCTCTGCTCTGCTCTCCAGAACGAATTATTATACCCCTCTTTGTTTCAAAGGAGGAGGGGTGGGGAGGGAAGGGGGCCCAGGGTGTGTTCCTCTTGTTTTTACAAAAGGCGACCATCGGACGCGGTTACGTAAGGGCGGGAATAGCTCGCGTTCGATGCTTCGTACCTGCAGCTGGCGTGAGTAAAAAAAAAAAAAGTGTTGCGAGGGTGCACAAGAAGAGGACGGGAGGGGGGGGAGTGCGTAGGAGATAGGAGCAGGTAGGAGGAAGAAAAGCCGAGGGGAGGGAGGAAGGGAGGGAGGGTGGAAAAGAGAGAGAGAGAGATAGTCAGAGGAAGAGAAAACGAGGGTGAAAGACATGAATGAACGAGACAACAGAGACGAAAAGAAAACAGCAATAGAACCAAACAAACTGCAAAACAAAACAAAACAAGATTACCGCCCGCCCTCCCATACACCCATACACACACACACACACACACACACACACACACACACACACACACACACACACACACACACACACTGAAAAATCGGGAAGCGTCAACCCATCGGACTCGCCGTCGAGAGGGAGAGGCGAGTGTGCTTCCGCGGTTTGTTTACTCGTGGCGGCGGCGGCGGCGGCGGCGGCGGCGGCGGGAAGGAGTCAAGGTCGCCGGCGAGCGTTCCGCGGAGGCGCCGCCGGGGGAACGCCGCGCTCAGACCGGCAGCCGGCCCAGACCGCGACGCAGACCGGGACGCGGCTGTTCTCGACTTTCCATTTCTCTCCGACTCTCTCTGGTCGAACTAGGGATTACGTCTGTGTCTATTTTTTTGTCACTGATTCGGGGCCGAAGAACAATATAGTATATAAATGTTGTTAACATTAGTAATGTAACAAAGAATATATATATATATAAAACAAAAAATACAAAATATAAAAATATACCCATCATTTTATAAAAAAACAAACAAACAGTATAGACACGCAATCAAGAGAGATAAAATGAATGAAAGACGTAAAGATAGATAGAAAGAGACAAGAAGACTAACATATATTAATATCACGGCCACAGAAACCTGGAACTATGACCAATAGGCCTACGGAGCGCCCGCAAGGCCTACCAGAAGGAAAATCGTCAAATAACGGTCATAGATTTCCCTCCTCTTCCATCAATTCACAAACCGTAATGAGATACGCACGTAGGCGGTACGTACATAGTGTGTATGTATCCGCACGTGCACACAGACACACACAGAGACGTATATGTATCTTCGCGTAGGCCTACACACTATACTTAACATAATAATTGCACTGATTCATCCATGGACTCGTAAATACAAACACAAATCCTACTCGGACAAAAAAAAGAAAAGAAAAGAAAATTATAAGAAAAAAAGGCAGGAGACACAATATGATGTACATCTGCACTGTATTTATTTTTTTTATTATTATTATGATTTTTTTTTTTTTTTTTTTTTTTGGGGGGGGGGGGTGACCATTCCGATCTAACTGCGCACACAAAAACAAAAGCATAACAAGACAAGAATGCGTCAGCACTAACAAACAAAAAATATGCCAATGATATCAATAATATTAATAATAATAATACTTGATAAGTACATGATAAAGTCGGGAGAGAATTAAACTAGCGATAATACTGACCCATAAAAGACAACAGGCAATGACACGCAAACCCCCCCCCCCCTAAAAAAAAAACCGACACAACAAACTTCAAAATACAATAAGAAAAAAAGAAAAGAAAAGAAAAAAAACATGCATAAAAACAAAACAGAAAGAAACACCCAAATACGGACACGAACAACAAAGACAAAGGCTCTCATGGCAAAAAACAAAACAACGCAAAAAAAAAAAAAAAAAAAAAAAAAAAAAAAAAGATGACGCGCATAACTACCGTTCCTTCGAAAGCAACGTCACCGCCAAGGCAAGCAACAGCCGCGCCTCATAAGCAAGCACGAACGCACGTACGCACGCACTTGGGTATGTCAACGCCTCAGTTATGTGTGTGGGGCTTGGGTGGGTGGGAAGGGGGGGAGGAAGAGGGGGGAGAGAGAAGGAGAAAGAAAGAAAGAAAGAAAGAAAGAAAGAAAGAGAGAGAGAGAGAGAGGGGAAGAAAGAAGAGAGAGAGAGAGAGAGGAGGGGAGAGAGAGAGGGGAAAAGGGGAGAGAGAGAGAGAGAGGAGAGAGAGAAAAGAGAGAGAGAGAGAGAGGAGAGGGGGGGGGAGAAAGAAAGAGAGAGAGAGAGAGAGAGAGGTCGGCAGAACAAAATAAATGACATGAGAGAGACAGTGTGGTGTTTTCCCTATCTTCGCCCACAATTTCAACATATAAGTCACTTCTAAAACGGCATGTTCTTCACAAAACAACAGTTTAGTTTTACAGCCCATTAGGGGTTTGCATGGTTTTAAATTGGCGACTTTAAAGTGGCATAAAGGAAAACATAAACACCAAAAACGGACTCCTTTCCACAAGCAATTTTATTTCCTTTCTCCATTATCAGACAAAAATGCAGAAGAAAGTATTCGTTTTCTTTCCTAATTATATTGCTAACTTAGTTATTTACAAAATAACACATGATTATGACATTCATCTTCGAGGAAACAACCACTAAAACAAAAGATTTTTTTGTTGTTGTCGCACCGCTATGCATCCTTCGTCTTGTCAAAGAAATCTCCATATATTTTAGTTTCTTTGACATCTATAAAACTAATAAAACAAATAGTTTCTGTAACAGATCTCGAAATTGTGCTGTAGGTTCGTGTAACTTTACTTTAAAAAAAAAACACACATATTTATATATTAGACATCTGTAATAAACGTGTGTTCCATAAATCTGTCACATACAGTGCGCTTCGGACATCACGATTTATGACACGATCTAAATCACTGCCTTGTCATAAATCACTAATGTCACGACGCGTATTCCCCCCACCTATCCCTCCCACCATCAAATAACCTTAATTGTCCTCAATACAAGACCACTTCTCCGGCCGTCACTTCATCGCTAACGGTCTCCTTGCCACTCTCGGACCCAGGATGACACGCAGGACTGAGCTGTCAATAAGGGAATCCGCGGAGGTTGTCATTTACCCGCGTGACAGGTCAGCGCGATGCCGTCTCACGTGGCCCTTCGCCCCCTTTGGCGTCCGCTGTGAATTGGACTGGAGGGAAGAGGAGGGTAGGGAGGGAGGGAAGAGGAGGGTAGGGAGGGAGGGAAGAGGAGGGGAGGGAGGGAGGGAAGAGGAGGGGAGGGGAAGGAGGGAAGGGAGAGAGGGAGGGAGGGAGGGAGGAAGGGAATCTCGGGAGGGAAAGAGGTAGGGAGTAGGGAAGGAGAGAAGGAGGGAGAGAGAGGAGGGAAGGAGAGAGACGGCGACCAAAAACTACCCCAGCCATGAACCCCGACGCCACACAAGTAGAAGCAGGCCCAAACGTCTGCCGATCCCCCCCCCTCCATCCCCCAACCCAAGAACGCCACTCGGGCACAGCCTCTCGCGTTCCGAAGACACTTGTTGCAGCGTGCAATGTCCCGTCGCGTCGCCTGTCGCCCGTCGCCTCTCTTGCATGCCAGCGAATTGGCGAGCTCGCGTTTCGGTCTCGGTTACGCACTAAATCACTCACGCACACGCGCTCTCGTTCTCTCCTCTTCTATTCTATTTTTATCTTCTACTCTTTACACATTTACTCTATACTTTAAATGCAAAAAAAGAAAAATTCTTAGCTAATCTCATCCCAACTCTCTTTCAACAATGAAAAAAGAAAAAAAAAATACCGAAACAATCACGTTACAATTATCTTTCCACAAAACCAAACTAAACATAAACAAAAAAGGAGATAGATAGATATAGAAAAATAAATAGATAGACAGATAGATAGATAGATAGATAGAGAGGGAGGGGGAGGGAGGGAGGGGAGGGAGGGAGGGAGGGAGGGAGGGAGGGAGAGAGAGAGAGAGAGAGAGAGGAGAGAGAGAGGAAAGAGAGAGAGAGAGAAGGGGGGGGGGGAGGGGGAGGGAAGGGGGGAGGAGGGAGAGGAGGAGGGGGGGGGAGGGGGGGAGGGAGGGAGGGGGGAGGGAGGGAGGGAGGGGGGAAAAAAAGGGGGGGGGGGGAAAAAAAAAAGGGGGGGGGGCCCCAAAAAAAAAACGGGTTTCGGGGCCCCCCTTAGGGCCGTGGGGAGGGCCCCTTTTTGGTTTTTTTTTTTCCCCAAAGGGGCGATGGAGCGGGTGCGGGTGTATTTTTTTTCCCCCCTCCTGTTATACGACTACTTTTTTTCATAATATTTTTTTTCTCTTTCGTTTCCCTTCATGCCCCTTTTTTTCCCTTTTCTTTTTCCCCTTTTTTCCCTTTTTTTTTTTTATTCCCCTTTTTCCCCTTTCCCCCCCTCGCCCCCCCATCCCTTGCCCTTTTCCCCTTTCCCCGGCCCTTTTCAAAACCTGTTCAACCTCCCCCAGCTAAATTAAATTTTTATATAAGCGGGTTTAAACCCCTCGTTACCTTATAAATCCCTTCTTGTTTTTGCGGGGGGCTTTTCCCTTTTTTTCTCTCCCTCTCCTCCCTTCTCCTCCTCCCTTTTTTCCCCCCCCCTCCCCCTCCCTCCTTTTTCCCCCTTTTTTTCCCCCTCTCCTTTCCCCCTCCCTTTCCCCCCCCCCCTTTCCCCCCTCCCCTTTACCCCTCTTCTCCCCTCTCCCCTCTCTCTCTCTTTTAATTAAAACTATCCTTTTGTCTCTCTCCCCTCTCCCCCCCTTTTCTCCTCTCCCTTTTTCCCCTCCCCTCTCCCTCTCCTCTCTCTCCTTCCCCCCCTTCCCCCTCTTCCCCCTCCTTCTCCTCCTCTCCCTTTTTCTCTTCTTCTCTCTTTTCTCTTTTCTCTCTCTCCTCCCACCCCCCCCTCCCCCCTCCCCCCCCCCCCTCCTCCTTTCGTCCATCTCCTCTCTCTTTTTTCTTCTTTTTTTTTAATCTCCTCTCCTCTTCTCCCTCCTCTCTCCCCCTCTCTCTCTCTCCCTCTTCTCCTCTCTCCCCCCTCTCCCTCCCCCCCCTCCTCTCCCTTCCCCTCCCTCCCCTCCCCCTCCCCTCTCCCCCCCCCTCCCCCTCCCCCTCTCCTTCCCCCCCTCCCTCCTTTCTTTTTCTAATTCCCTTTTTCTCTTCTCTTCCTTTTCCTCCCTTTTCCCCCCTTTTCCTTCTTCTTCTTCTTCCTTGTCTCTCTCTCTTTCCCTTCCCCTTTTTCTCCTCCCTCCCTTTTTCCCCTCTTTTAAAATTTTTTTCTGCTCCATCCCCCCCCTCTCTTCTCTTTTTTCATTTTTTCCCCCCCCCCCCCCTTTCCCTTTTTTTCTAACTTTCTCTCTAATTTCTCTTACCCTTTTTCTTTTCTTTTCCCCTTTTTTTTTTTCTCTTTCTTTTCCCTTTTTTTTTCCTTTCCCCCCCTCCCTCCCCCCCCCCCCTTTCCCCTTTTCCCCCCCCCCCCCCTCCCCCCCCTTCCCTTCCCCCTTTCCCCCCCCCTTTATTTCCCCCCCCCCACTTTCCACCCCCTCCTTCCCCACTTTCCCCCCCCTCCCTTCCCCACTTTCCCCCCCTCCCTTCCCCACTTTCCACCCCCTCCTTTCCCCACTTTCCACCCCCTCCTTCCACTTCCCACCCCCTCCTTTCCCACTTTCCACCCCCTCCTTCCCCACTTTCCACCCCTTCCTTCCCCACTTTCCACCACCCCCTCCTTCCCCACTTTCCCACCCCCTCCCTTCCCCACTTCCCACCCCCTCCTTTCCCCACTTCCCACCCCCTCCTTTCCCCACTTTCCACCACCCACCTCCTTTCCCCAACAACACTTGGAAGGCCAGATATAACATGACCTTTGAAATTCGCCGTTGAATTTTGACCTTTCCGTCGGGCCAGCCTCGCGGCATAAAAGACTTGACTTATTTGTCATATCGCTCGGGTTTATCAGCATTTCCCACTGTACCGGTCTTCTTTATCTGTTATTTTTTTCAATGTAATTCTCCTTCTGGCTTTTCTCTCCCTCTCTCTCTCTCTCTCTCTCTCTCTCTCTCTCTCTCTCTCTCTCTCTCTCTCTCTCTCTCTCTCTCTCTCTCTCTCTCTCTCTCTTTCTCTCTCTCTCTCTTTCTTTCGTTTCTGTTTTCTTATTTGATTTTGGTATTTTTATCGCTCCCGGCGCAATTAGAATCATTTCCACTGTACACTCCCTCCCATTCCTGTCAGTTTCAGGAAGATTATTACAGACGTTTATAATGATCTATCCAATTGCAGTCTCTCCATTTTTTCTTATCCTTTCCGTCAAAAATAATTATCCATAAAAAAAAAATGAAAGTAAAAATTTAAAAAATTCCCGACTCCCGAACCTCGAGCAATTTATTTGAAGAAAAGCCACGACGGCACAATTCAGCACATTTTCTGAAATCCAAGACGAGAAAATCCCCCAAGCCTTTTACCCTCTTCTCCCCCCCCCCCATGCCTCTACTCAATCTCTCTCCCCCCCTTCCCTCTACCCAAGTCCCCCCCCTATCTCCCCTTCACCATTGCCTGTCCCCTCTCCCCTCCTCTCTTCCTCCACCACCACCAATCCTACCACACCCCACCCCACCCCAGCCTCTCCTTCTTCTAAATCATCTTCCTCCCCATTCCTCCTCATCCTTCAGCCAACCCCACCATCCCCCCTCCCTCCTTCCTCCCTCTCCCTCCCCCTCCTCTTCCCTCTCTCGCAATTTTCAGTCATCCCCACTACCTCCCTTCCTCTTCCCCCACCATTACCCCTCCCTCTCCTCCCTCCCCCCCTCCCCCCTTCTCGTAATTCTCAATCAACACCTATCACAACAGCTTTACCGCCCCACCCATCACCAGATAACACAGTCCCCCCAAAAAAACGTCGATCAAATGACAATCCATCCCTTGGAATGTCGTTTTCTTTCCGTCCGCGCGAACCGTTTTCTTTACGGGGATAAGTCACCGCGCATTGGTTGGCAACGTTGCCGTGAATGCGGCGTGTGTTCTTGCGCTGTTATTTTCTGTTATTCTTTTTTTATTTATTTTGTTATATCCGATGGATTTGCCTATTTTGGTAGGTTTCGATTCCAGTTATTTCCGAGCGATTGGGGGATCATGGCGGGGGATTTGGGGTGTATAGTTAGGGTTGGTCACATCAAGGCGATGGATATTGTTCATATAACTATTACACGATTTTTTCGAGGGAGGGGAAATCAGAGGAAAGAGGGGGAAGGAAGGGAGGTTAAGGGAAGGATGAAGAGGGGAAACAAAAGGGAGAAAAAGAGGAAAGAGGAAATAAGAAATAGCGAGAGAAAAAAATCCGATCGCAGTCAAATAGGCCTATACAAACACACACACAAAGAAACTCAGACGAATAATAAGAATAAGAACGACCCGGAGTAAATAAAACGTCGATTATGAATTATATATCGCTCCTTTCTTTTTCCTCTTACGCCTCTCCTTGCACGCTCCTACGCCTCCTCCCGACGCCGCTGCGTCATTAGCATTTTATTATTGGTTCCTTCGCCCGAGGGACGCCCGGGTTGGCGGTCCTTTGACTTCGTGTCCCTCTCTGGCCCTCTCTCTCTCTCTCTCTCTCTCTCTCTCTCTCTCTCTCTCTCTCTCTCTCTACCTCCCGCCCTCCATCTCTTCCTCTCTCTTTAACTCTAAATTCTAAATCTCTCTCAGGCGGTCCTGCCCGTTCCGCTCTCGCATTTAAGATATTTTTCTTTTTCTTTCTTTCTTTCTTTATATATTTACTTGCATGTCTGTCTCCGTTTGCAAGCGTCTTTCTGTCTGTGTCTGTCTGTGTGTGTGTGTGTGTGTGTGTGTGTGTGTGTGTGTGTGTGTGTCTGTGTGTGTGTCTGTGTGTGTGTCTGTGTGTC
>NC_051387.1:6262954-6265454 GCF_015228065.2 Penaeus monodon | reverse complement strand
CTGTGAATCATTCACTCAGCACTAAATTTCCCTCATAAATCACTCATGAATGAATGCATTACACAGTCCGGGCTCGCCGTTCAACGGGGTGGACAGGGGGGGAGGGGGGGTTCAACGTTCGGAAATGAGTCGCGTTCAAGCTTTGTTCACTGTGCAAGTGATAATCTCTCTCTCTCTCTCTCTCTCTCTCTCTCTCTCTCTCTCTCTCTCTCTCTCTCTCTCTCTCTCTCTCTCTCTCTCTCTCTCTCGCTCTCTCTCTCTCTCTCTCTCTCTCTTTCTTTTTGTGTGTGTGTGTGTGTGTGTGTGTGTGTGTGTGTGTGTGTGTGTGTGTGTGTGTGTGTGTGTGTGTGTGTGTGTGTGTGTGTGTGTGTGTGTGTGTGTGTGTGTTTGTTTGTGTGTATGTTTCTGCCTCTGTCCCTCTGTCTCTCTTTTGATACTAGTCAATACATTTACAAGCTGTTTCTCATCTATTTGTAAATCTACCTGTCTACCCATCTTTCCATATATTTTCTGTAACCCAGCTATATCTATCTCTCTACCTATCTACCTAACTAAATATCAATCTACTCGTTTACATATCTATCCATCCATCCATTAACCTATCTGCAGCTTTCCCTCTCTCCCTCTCTCTTCCCTTCCCCTCACTCTCAATTTCAATCCCTTCCCCTCCCTCCTTCCCTTTCTCTTCCTCTCCCCCTTCATCCTTCCCTTCCTCTCCCTCTTCCTACTTCCCTCACTTCCTTTTTTCTCCTTCTCGCTCTTCCTTCCCCTCCCTCCCTCTCCTTCTCCCCTTTTCCACCGCTCCCCTTTTTTCCTTCTCCCTTTTCCCCTCTTCTCGTTCTTCCTCCCCCCTTCTTCCCTCCTCTCCCTCCTTCCTTCCCTCTCCCTTCCCTTCCCTCCCTCTCCCTCTTTCCCTCCCTCTCCATCCTTCCCTCCCTTTCCCTCTACCTCTTCCTCTCCCTTTCTCCTCCGCCAACGCTCCATCCCAAGTGTTGACGCAAGGCCTGATCCCCGAGAGGCCGAGCGATCATCAATTAAGACTCCGTTACTCCCCCAAATAGAACACAAACACAACGCGCGGATACGATGCACAACAACAAACAAATAAACAACTCTCCCACGCAGAATGCAGTCAAGCAAGCAAGGTAAGGAGGCAGACAGACCCCGAGACACGGCACGCACGCACGCACGGACAAATTCACGTTCGCGATAACACCTGATTCTCTCCTCGAAGGTGACTCGACATACCTAACACGATTCTCAGGGACGTGAGTCACATGCCGATATCACTTCCGCGTGAGTCACGATGGGACATGTACAAGGCAAGAACAATATGACAAACCAAAACAAAAAATACAAAAGGTGAATCACAGGTAACAAACGCAAACTCACTCTTGACTCACTGATTGACTCATTCCTGATTCATTTAAAAGGGAAATTGGATGCAGCAAAACTCCTATCCTAACCCCCCCCCTCCCTCTACCCCCCCAAGTGAACAATTACCGAAAAAAAACACGACTTTAACTGCATCTCTTCCGCAACCTTGGCTTACCGTATCATTACAGACATACGTACACGCCCACGCACGCACGCACGCACGAACGCATTGTATAGTGTAACGAGAGGTGTAAACGCTATTGACTGGCCGTCATTAAAGTGAGTACTTTTTAATTTACAAAAACGTAACGTAACATAACATTACCTTCCTCTTTATGTCTGGTTCTGTTTCTCTCCATATCCTTCTCTCTCTTCATCTCCTTCTTTAATTTCTTTTCCCTTCCTATAATTGTCTATTTCCCATCTCTCTCTCTCTCTCTCTCTCTCTCTCTCTCTCTTTCCAACCCAACCACACTCCCTCTCCCTCCCTCCCACCCTCCCGCTCCATCCTTCCCCCCCACTCTCCCCCCCACCCGTTCTCCCTCACTCCCCCTCCACCGCCTCCTCCTTCCCCAACAAAAGCTCACGTAACCTTGAGAGCGGCCCTGGCGAGCGACGAGCACCAGCGCCGGGATACACACCTGCAATGGAAACAAGAGACAATTACACGTTAGAAAAAAAAAATCTTTGTTCCGATTAGGATAAAATAAACAATACACGTAAGAAAAAAAAGCTCGCATTTGGATAAAATAAATACAATACATGTCACAAAAAATATATATATTTCTTCCGAATAGGATAAAATAAATACAATATACTTTGGTTGGGGTAAATGGAGAGAATATACAGTGCTAGGGAGAAGAAATACAGCATACAACCTCAAGAGGTATAAATACAATATCCGATGGCAAAGGAAAATAATTTATTTTACAATAACAGCAAGAAATACATAGCTACAATATATATAGTGGATTGGGGACATATATACATTATACTTATTTATCAATCACAACTAAATACAATATACAGTGGCAGGAGGAAATTCATACACACAACAACAGCAGAGATAACAAAAAAGAGAGAAAAAAAAAGAAAAAAAAAGAAGGGGGGGGGGAGAAATACA
>NC_051387.1:6255454-6257954 GCF_015228065.2 Penaeus monodon | reverse complement strand
TGGACGAGGAGTGGACGAAAGGTGGATGAGGAGTGGACGAAAGGTGGACGAGGAGTGGTGGTGGGAACATACAAGGATGTTAAATTGGCAAGTGTGTCCCACATTCCAATTTCTGTCCTGCTGCTATTACTGTACACCCGGCCATTAACTGCCGAGAATTAAGTGAGAGTAGGGGAAGGAGAGGGAGGGAGGGAGGGAGGGAGGGAGGGAGAGGGCGGGGAGGGGAAGGAGAGAGAGGGGGAGGTGGAGGGAGAGGACGGGGGGGGAAGGAGAGGGAGGGGGAGGGGAAGGAGAGGGAGGGAGAGAAGGAAGGAGAGCGAGGGAGAGAGGGAGGGAGGGAGGGAAGGAGAGAGGGGGTAAAGGAGAAAAGGAGGGGAAGGGAGGGAGAGAGGGAGGAAAGTGGGAGAAGAGACAGAAGGGGAAGAGTAGAACAGGGTAAAAGAGAAAATGGGTGTGTGAGAAGTCGAGAAGTAAAGAATGAAGGAGGAAACAAAGAGAGAACGAGAAAGAGAAAATGAGAGAGAGAGAGAGAGAGAGAGAGAGAGAGAGAGAGAGAGAGAGAGAGGAGAGAGAGAGAGAGAGAGAGAGAGAGAGAGAGAGAGAGAGAGAGAGAGAGAGATCCGAACAACCAAACAACCGCCCAACCAGAGGTCATCGAAGGTCACTCATCTGACCTCTCTCACACCGGAAGCATCCCCAATAACCCGGTCGCCGACGCCATAAAATCGCCGACCTCAGTCCCGACATCCGGCCGCACCCGACGCCTCTCTCGCGGATGCTTGTCCCGTTCCGCGCTCGTCACGATCGCGTCCGTGATATGACATGACAAGACGTGACATGGCATGACACAATAAGCGGAACCCCAGGCATCACGAGTGGCCTTGATTCAATCCTCTTTTTATAAGGCTGTGATCGGCTGTCGGGGGATATATTTTGGTTGTTACTACTGTTGCGTTAAATCCGTCTCATTTTTGCAACTAATAGTAAAATACATCCTATTATAAAAAGACTATTAAGGCTTCTCTCACTCCCTTCACCACGTTACCACGGACTCAAGCCATAACAACGCACCCCATCATAAAAGCACAATAAATCAATGAAGCTACAAATTGCAACTTGCGTTACCCCCCCCCCCCCAGTGTGGACCGGAAGGGCAGCGCTGCAAACGAGAGCTGATCCTCGAGCCGCGAGGACGAGCTCGTAAATCGGGGCGGAGGAAAGAGATACATTTGCCTGTTAGTTCGGCGTCCGGGCTACAGAGAGGCACACACGGCAAGCCAGATACGCATTAACATTCGTTAATGCACATGCATACACACATTCATTATCAGCCTTGCGTTCCGTTGGAGAATAGGGAATACTTTTGTGCGCTACAAAGAATACGTTTGAACGGAACGGTCTTATAGCGCTACGTTGGCGCTCAAATGCAAAATACCCGTCAAGAAGTATCCACTAGGTTTCAATTCAGTTCCTATGGCAGAATCCATGCCGAAAATTGTCCCTTGGCATTATACATTAGCTGTGTTTGTAAACAATGTCCGCGTCGTCTGCTAGGCGCACCACCTCTCGGAACCGCAGCGTTTGTGCGCCACACACAGTATCGCGCTACAAGCCTTTTCGCTTAAACTGTGCGCTTCGTAGCGCTATGAAGTGCATAACGGAACGCAGGGCAGGTGTACACACACACACACACACACACACACACACACACACACACACACACACACACACACACACACACATTGTATAATATAAAGGAACACGTTCACATGAACACAAGAACAATTACTCATTCAATATTCCAAACCCACAACACAAACACACACAAACACAACACGTACGAGAACACACACACATCTATGAGTCCATACACCTATGAATACACATGCACATATACATAAACATGAATTTCCACATGCACACGCACACTCACATATAGACACATGTACATACACCATGCACACAGTCAAGCACACACGAATTTAATCCCCCGTTGCCTAAACAGGCCTACAACACTCCACTTCATGACGCCACGAAATATCACGTGTTCCTATCGACGCATTATCTTGTCATTAGGTCACGACATGTAATAAACCTGCCATGACATGTTGCGAATGACAGACAGAAACCACTTTGTTTATTATGTTTGTGAATCACACTAGTTAAAGAGATAAAAAAGAGATAAAAACGAAAGAAGAAAACATGACAAATATAAATCAAAACAAACCTCCGGAACTAAAATTGCATCAAGGCGAAAACATCAACAATGTGAAATCCCAAGAAATAAAAAGGCATAAAAGGAAATGACGAAAAAAAGACACTAAGCAACAAGTGCAATGAAATCCTTGCTGGGGAAAGGCAGATGTGCAGGGAGAGAGGGAGAGGGAGAGAGGGAGAGAGAGGGAGGGAGGGAGGGAGGGAGGGAGGGAGAGAGGGAGAGAGAGGGAGAGAGGGAGGGAGGGAGAGGGAGGGAGGAGGGGGGAGAGAGAGAGGGAGGAAG
>NC_051387.1:6227954-6245454 GCF_015228065.2 Penaeus monodon | reverse complement strand
CCTTCCTTTTCCCCTTTCCCCTCTTCTTCCCCTCTCCTCCAAGGGCTCGTATGAGTGATGGAGGCAGTTTCCTTAAGCGCGTCCACGCAACAACTCGTTTATCAACCCCCTCTCCCCCTCCCAAGGCGCCACCCCTCCCCCCAACCCCCAACTTCCCTCCCCCATCCCTCCGTACCATTCATCAATCCTATTATCAATGTAACGAAAGAGCAAAAAATAAGTGGAAAAGAGAGAATGAGAAAGAGAGAGGTGGGGGAAGGGGGGAGAGGGGTGGGGGAAGGGGGGAGAGGGGGAAGGAGGGGGGGAGGGGGGGGAGGGAGGGAGGGAGGGAGAGGGAGAGAAAGAGAAAGAGAGAGTGGGGGAGAGGAGACAGGCAGGGAGAGGGAGAGGGAGAGGGAGAGGGAGAGGGTGAGAGAGAGAAACAGAGAGTGGGAGAGGAGCAGAGAAAGGGAAAGGAACAGAGAGAAGAGAAGAGAAGAGAAGAGAAGAGAAGAGAAGAGAAGAGAAAATAGAAAAGAAAAAGAGAAAAAAGGAGAAAAAAGCGAAAAAAAGAGAAAAAAAAAAAGAAAAAAAAAAACACTCGACTGAAGACTGGCCATCGATCACGAACGAGGCCTACATCAATCTCGAGTTTTCGTAGAACGGAGAGCGGAGTGAAAACGTAAGCCTCAGGCCCAAACATCTCTCTTCCGCCGCTACGCCATCTTGCTTTTTTTTTAACGGTGGGGGGAGGGAGGGAGGGAGGGAGGGAGGGAAGAAGGGAGGGAGTGAGGGAGGGAGGGACAAGGCACTCGCAGACCCGTAAACGCAAATATGTAACATCTATTTAAAAAGGGAGACACCGACAAATACACAGACGTACATATAAAACACAATCACACAGTCTCAGTCTGTCTGTCTGTCTCTCTCTTTCTCTCTCTCCCTCTCCCTCTTTCCCCTCCCTCTCCCTCTTTCCCCTCCCTCTCCCTCTTTCCCCTCCCTTTCCCTCCCCCTTTTTCCCCTCCCCTCCCCCTCTCTGCCCCCTGAATCGGAAGAACAAAGTGTCCCTCTGCATTATTCAGCGTTGACTTGAGCATCTCGCCCCGCCTCGAAGCCGCCGGTCAGCCGCTCGTTCCGCAGATGACGTTATCTTGGCGTCGGCGCGGAAGGAAAAAAAAGTGGTACACGCAATTCAAATACGGTATGAATGGATTATTGAGTAAAATACGAAGTAAATGAATACATTGCATGCGACACTGGCCTCAATGAGTAAGATAAGACTGTGTGTACGTGGGGAGTGAGTGTGTGTGTGTGTGTGTGTGTGTGTGTGTGTGTGTGTGTGTGTGTGTGTGTGTGTGTGTGTGTGTGTGTGTGTGTGTGTGTGTGTGTGTGTGTGTGTGTGTGTGTGTGTGTGTGTGTGAGCGTGCGTGTGTTTGTGTCTAATGGCGCACATAAAAATAACACAATGTAAATGTTTTTTTCTGTTTCTTCACAATCAGCTTATATATAAATACTTTAATCCAAAGACACTATAATACAAAATAAAACAAAAAGAAACTACGCCACACAAAGAGAGACAATGCCACCCCCACAAAAAAAACGATAGCCACTGATCCGCGTCTGACGCCTTATCTCTCCGTGCGCGTAGTGGCAGGCGGAGGGGCGGTAGCATCAGCAGCAGCAGAGCCCCCGCGGGTGGTGGCTCAGCCCAGCCTACAAAAGCGCCGTGTGGGCGTCTGGGCGTCTGGGCATCAGGGCGGCGCCTCTCGAACCGTGACTGATGAAATGGAAGTGAGGTCACGCCAGGTCAGGTAAACACCTATCATCCCCCCCCCCCTTTTTTTCTCTCCCACCCACAACCACTCACCCATACCAAGGCTCCGGTAGGCCTATCGGTGCACGCACGGCCTACCTGTTCACTGACTGCCCGAGTGACTGGCCTTTGTGAACTGGGAAGCGCCGGTCAGCTTTCGGGGTCATGGCTTTTTGATGAAGAGGAAAAATAGGTGGAGGAGGTGGGGGAGGGGGAGGGAGGAGGAGGAGGAAGAATAGGGAGAGGAGAGGAGAGGAGAGGAGAGGAGAGGAGAGGAGAGGAGAGGAGAGGGGGACGGGAAGAAGAAAAAGAAGAAGAAAGAGGGTATGGCGACTTTTTATATTCAAAAAGCATCGAAGGGCAGAAAAACGGAAGAAAAAGGAGCTGAGATAAGCAAGGCAAAAGGAGGGGCATGGAAGAAGAGGAATGCAACGATGGAGACGGACGAAAGTAGAAAAGAAAATCGCAAACAATGAAACGAAGCGAGGTCCATCACGGGCTGTCGCGTTACGTCCCCCGTGCCCCATCTCTCCTCCGTGCCCCCCCCCCTAGCCCCATCTCCCCCCCGTGCTCCTTCTCCTCCCTCCCTCTCCCCTCCCCCTTAAACAAGACCAGGCGATCACGGCTTCTAAGGAACCTGTCTATCTCGCGACACCCGAGCCTGCCATATCCCCCTCCCCTTCCTCCCTTTCCTATTTCCGAACTTGCTTCTCCTTTTCATTCTAACTCTGCTCTTCTTTCTCATCTTCCTCCTTCATATCCTCCTAACTTTCTTTTCTTCTTGTTCTCCCTCCTCCTCTTCTTCTTCTTCTTCTTCTTCTTCTTCTTCTTCTTCTTCTTCTTCTTCTTCTTCTTCTTCTTCTTCTTCTTCTTCTTCTTCTTCTTCCTCCTCCTCCTTCTTCTTCCTCCTCCTCCTTCTTCTTCTTCCTCCTCCTCCTCCTCCTTCTCCGCCTCCTCCTCTTCCTTCACCACCTCCTCCTCCTCTTTCCTCTTACACTCTTCCTCTTCCCTCCCGTTCCTCCTCCTCCCCCCCCCTCACTCCCTCCTTTGCTCCCACGGCAACCTTACTTACACCCTTGTCTCCCGCCCTTCCTGTCCTTATCCTTATCCTAAGATATCCTGCTTATCCCGTGTCCCATTCTCTGCCTTCGCGCTTTCCTCTCCCCAAATCCTGAAATATCCTACCCATCCTGCATTCCGAACTTTTGTAACTCCCATAAATCTCGTAACATCTTATCCTGCCTTGTACTCTAGGCCACTGCTATCCTAGGACAATCCTCAAGCTGAACAAAGCTATCCGGCCTGTATCCAATATCCTGTCGTATCCCATCCATCGTTGACTTTCCTGGCCGTCCTACAGACATCCTAAAATATCTTATCCATCCTGCATCCCATTCAAGATTCCCGCATTCCTGCCTATTCCACGTTCTGAAATATAATAAAAACACGTAAAAAAAAATCAACGCAAAAAAATCAACGACAAAAAAATCAACGACAAAAAAATCGACGCAAAAAAAAAATCAACGCAAACACCCGAAGCCCAACCCGAGCGGCAAGAGGCCTACGACCCGAAGTGTCGCGTCGACCGACTCCCCCCCCCCTCCTTATGTCTCACCCCAGGTACCCCTCCCCCCTTCGCCGACCCCCGTCCACCCCCGACCTGCCTCATAGGCCTAGGTAAAGTAGGGATCCATTCGCACACGCTGACGGAGACAGACGGGCTCGGCTGACGGCCTCAAAGAACGCTCTCACGATTCGCTCTTTCTTTTCTTTCTCTCTCTCTCTCTCTGTCCTCTCTCTCTCTCTCTCTCTCTCTCTCTCTCTCTCTCGTTCTCTTTCTTTCGTTCTTTCTTTCGCTTCCTTTCTTGCTTTCTCTCTTTTTCTTTATCTTGGGTTCTTTCTCTCACGATCTATGTCTCTTTCGTTCTTTATAGTTTTTCTTTCCCTCTCTCTTTCTTTCTCTTTCTCTCCCTTCTTCTTCCTTGCTTTGCCATATCTCATCTTTTCTTCCCATCCTTACCAACTGCTCCCTTTTCCCTGCCCGCCTCCGTGACTTCCTTTTCCCTCACCTTTCTTGCCTTTCTCCCTCTCCCTCTTCCCTCCCTCCCCTTTCTTTTCCTTTACTTTGCCTTTCCCTTCCTCCCACCCTCAGTCCCTCCCTCTCTATCACGGTCATTTACTTCACAATAAAAAAAAAAATCCTACTCCCCTCTCCATTTTCTATTTTCCCCATGCCTACCCTTCGTCTCTTTGTCATTTTCTTACCTAATTCCTTCCTATTTCCTTATGCTTCCTCCATTCCAACCCCTGATGCGTCTAACCCTATGCTATCCCTACCCCCCTTTCTCTATCCCTGCCTTTTTCACTGACCAATCCTCACCCCCTTTCGCCGCCCCCCCTTCCATTATTCCGCCGCCTCAGCTGACCACCACCGCCGCCGCCACCGCCGCCGCCGCCGCCGCCACCGCCGCCGCCGCCACCGCCACCACCGCCGCCGCCACCGCCGCCGCCGCCACCGCCGCCGCCGCCAAAGGTCGCCACGGAACGCCGCCAGTGATAGATGGGCTTCTCGGATCGACTCGACATCCCGACACGGTTCTATGGGAGCGAGGGGGGAGGGGAGGGGAGGGGAGGGGAGGGGAGGGGAGGGGAGGGGAGGGGAGGGAAAGGGGGGAAAGGGTGGGTGGGAAGGAGAAAAGGGGGAAGGGGAGAGGGAAGTGCAGAGGGTGAACCGGAGGGGGGAGGGGGGATGAAACATTGGGGGGGGGGGTATAAGGGGAATTTCAAAGAAGTAGAGAAAGGGTTGGGGGCGGGGAGGGTGGGGGTGGGGGGATGTCACCGGGGGAGCGGTGGAAGGAGAGTTCAAGAGGGGTTGGCGCCGGAAACTCCCAGGCCTATTGAGGAGGCCTAATCGTGCATGAGAAGTGCGTTACGGAAAGGTGCGTTTCTTGTTTCGTTTTTACTTTGTATTCCTCCTTTCACTGTTTTTTTATTTTTTTTTTTATTCTTCATATTTTTTTATTCTCTTCCTTGTTCCGCCGACATCTATTATTTTCTTTTCATTTCTATCATCTTTCTTATCTATACTTTACCATCCTCCAAATTTTCCCTTTTGACTACTAGTCGATATGTAGTCATCAACTATCATCCTCACTGCCACCATCATCATCATCATCATCACCCTCACCATCACCACCATCATCATCCTCACCATCATCATCATCCTCACTATCATCATTACCATCACCACCATCATCATCATCCTCACCATCATCATCATCACCACCATCCTCACCACCACCACCACCATTTTCATGACACCCATCACCACCATCCTTATTATCACAGCTATAATAAATCTTACATTATATCCATCACATACCACTGTTATTTCCCCTCCAATGTCTTTGAAACTGTAGACGCCACGTTAATTGGCCATCCCCTTCTCTCTCGCGTCTTGCCTGCCCTTCTCCTCCCTTTTATTCATATTCTTCTTTAATGTAATTACTATTCTCGTGATTCCTCCACTTCCGCCTATTAATCTCCTCTTCCTCCTCCTCCTCCTCCTTCTTCTCCTTCTTCTTCTTCTTCTTCTTCTTCTTCTTCTTCTTCTTCTTCTTCTTCTTCTTCTCCTTCTCCTCCTTCGTCGTCTCCTTCCTTTTTTTTGTCTTTGACTTCCTCCTCGTGCTTTTTCTCTCAAATTCTCCTCTCCCTCTTCTCCCACCCGCTAACCCGTTCTCACCTCTTCTCCCTCCTCCTCCCCCCTAATCCCCTCTTCTCCCTCCTCCTCCCTTCTCTCCCCCCTCCTCCTCCCCTCTTCTCCTCTTCTTCTACTCCTCTCCCTCTTCCCCTCCTCCTGTGACACTCCATCCAAGCGGTGATAATTGTTTTTTAAAGAGCCATGAAAGAGAAATTCCGCCCGTTGCTGAAAGAAGGCAGCCCCCCCCCATCCCCCCTTTTCCCTCTCTTCCTCTCCTCTTTCTCTCTTTTCGTTTTTTTTTTTTTTTTTTTTTAGTTTCTTTCTCAATCTGTGAGTCTACATTTCCTACTTCTGCTTCCTTTCATTCTTGTCTTCTCTATCTCAATTCCCTTTCTCACTCTCTTCTTTCTCCTCCCACTCTCTTCCTTTTTCCATCACCCCTTCTTTTCCACCTATTATCTCTTCCTCTCTTTTCCCCCTTCTCCCCTCCTCTACCACCTCTCCCCCCTCCTCTTCCGCCCCCTCCCCCTCCTCTTCCATCCCTTCCATCTCTACCACCCCTCTCCCCTCTTCTTCCACCCCCTCCCCCTCCTCTTCCATCCCTCCCCCTCCTCTACCACCCCTTCCCCCTCCTCTACCCCCACCCCCTACCAATGCCTAGACTCTGCATAAATCACAGACCAGGAATTAAGAGCGATTACATCGACGGCGGAGAAAAGGCTACGTGCACCCCTCCCTCTCCCTCCCCTCCCCCCCCTTCCCCTACGCCAATTAAGTGACATTAAAACGCAAATCATGCACGGCGACCGGGACCAACACCTACGCCAACGTAGTGAGGATGGTGATGATGGGGATGGTGGTGATGGTGAAATAGGGCGTTGTTGGAGATAGTGATAATGATGACATTCATGACGAAAGCCTAATAGTGATGACTACGCCATATTCACCAAAATGAACACACCACCACCACCACCACCACCACCAACCACCAACCACCAACCACCAACCACCAACCACCACCATCACCACTACCACCACCACCACCACCACCCTCCAGGCAAAAATAACAATCAATAAAAGCAACAGCAACAACAAGAGAGACGTAGGAAGACGATAACAAGCAAATTGAAATAAAGCGGAATGACACTAACACGGAGAGGAGAATTAATAAAACAAACAACTGGAGGGAATGAGACGAGACGGACATACGAGACGCGAGAGAAAGACGAGAAGGGAGAGGGAATAGATAAGAAAGGAGGGAGAAGGGAAAAGGGAAGAAAGGAGAAAGGGTAGGGTAAGGAGAGAGAAGGGGAAGAGGAAGGAGGGGAAGAGGAAGGAGGGAAAGAGGAAGGGAGGAAAGAGGAAGGAGTAAAACGGGAACAAGGGAAAGGGGAGAAGAGTGAAAGGGGAGGAGAGAAGGGTGAAGGGCGTAAATACTGGGAAGGAGAGAACCGGAAGGAAAGGAAGAGGAGGAAGAAGAAAAAGGGGAAGGAGGAAAATGAGAAATGAACGAGAGTAAAGAGGAAAGAAGAAAAAAAAACAGAGAGAAGAAGAAGGACAAAGAGAAAGAGAGAGGCGAAGAAGGATCAAGGGAGAGAAGGAAGTGGGGAAGGAGGAGGAGAAGGGGGGAGGGGGGGTAGAGGAGTCAGGTTAAGCTCCGCCCCCTTCGAGGTTAATCAAGGGTAATCAAGCGTTAAAATATGCTTCCACTGTTGTTGTTATTCTTCCATTATTCTGTTTGTTTTTGTTTGGCGGCTTCGTCTTCTAAAGTTTCCATTTCTCTCCAGTTCTCTTCTTCACCTTCGCTTCTTTCTCTTCCCATTTTTGCCCTGCCTTGTCTTTTGCTGTCTATTAATTATTCAGTCAGTTCAGCCTAATTGGTAAGCCAGTCTATCTGTCTGCCTGTCAAGCCCAGTTAGTCAATCCGATAACGTTACATCTAATTTCTAAAAGTAACTTACATTTTGCTGAACACTCTTACCCAAATTGTTAAATGCTTTAAACTCCATTTAAGCTAAGATTTTTCTTTTATTTGTTTGTCATGAAAAGTCTAAATCCCTCAAATATAAATCTGTTCCAAGAAGAAAATAGTCAAAATGTCCTTGTAGGCCTATCTAAAAATACCAAGCTACGTATGAGCTCTAAAGATTCCCATAGGCCTATAATACATTTCATACTAGTCTCTTTCCCTAGAATCGACTATTGTTTAAGAAATAAATACAAAATTCTTCTGTAAATACACCAACATTAATACCAAGCGAAGGGGAAGAATGAAAGAAAACGAAGAAAAAAAGATAATGTAATTCTTTACCTAATGACTGAAGTTCAGGCATTCACAATTTGCATATAAAAGGTTCAAACGTCTTAATTCCCAGGATATTAAGCGCTAATGAGCCTTTACACTAGAGCCTTTTCCAGGCAAAAAAAATCTGAAATCCCTCCACGCATTAAAAGATTGGAGAAAACCCTGTGCATGTTAGATTAGGTTTCTTCCTGTGCTACAAACGTTTACCAACAAACGTTCATGAAGGGAAAAAAAATTGGAAGAAATGAATCAAGACCTTCACAAAATACGTGTTTATTGAAGGTAAATGGAATTCTTGGAACAAACGCCTCAAAAACATACGTTCATGAAATAAACGTTTCGTATCCAGCCAACCGCGAAACTTACTAACAGATCAAACGTTTGTGGCGAAAGATTCCTCCTCCGTTTGATATATAAATCAAGTCATGGCTCGTGACTCTGCAAATCATTAATGAGTCCGTTGCAAAATTGCATTATCAACTAATCACACGCTTTGCTCGCGGATCCTGCGGTGGGAACGCTGGCAAGAGATGGGGAGATGGGGAGGGAGGAAGGGGGAGAGGAAGACGGGGAGGAAAGGATGGAGGAGAGGGAGACGGGGAGGGAAGGAGGGAGAGGGAGGAGGGAGGGAGAGAGAGTGTGGGAGAACGAGAAGAAAAAAGGGGAGGAGAGAGGAAGGAGGGAGAAGGAAAGAGGGACGGAAGGCGGGGGAAGAGAGAGAGAGAGAAAGGGAGGGAAGGAGCAAAGGAGGATAAGGGGAGAAAAGAAGGGAAGGGAAGCAGAAGAGAGGCAAGTACAAACATACAGAAGCCAGTCACGAATTTCTTTCCGCTTGAAAATCCTCTAAAATAAACTCCCTCTCTTTTCCCTCTTCCCCCTCCCCCCTCTCCTTGCTGCCCACAGTAACCCAGCCTTGCCACCCCCCCCCATCGATTTCCACTCAATGTCACCAACATTACTACGAAGGACGTCAGAGCACAACACACACACACACACACACACACACACACACACACACACACACACACACACACACACACACACACACACACACACACACACACACACCTCTCCTCTCCCCTTCCCTCCCTGGTCCTGTCCCCTCCCCTCCCCCGATCCTCTTCCTCTCCTCTCCTCCACATCCCCTTGCCTCATCTTCCCCTCTCCTACATCTCCTTTTCCTCTGCTCCTCTTCCCTTTTCTCTCTTTCTCTCTCCCTCCTCTTCCACAGCTTTCTTCCGACAATTCTCCTTTTCTCTCCCTTCCATGTTTGATTTCCTCTCTTCTTTTCACCAATCTCCTTTTCCTCTCCTCTCTTCTCCCATTTCCCCTTTCCTCGGGTCCCTCTTCTTCCTCTCTTTTCTCTCCTTATCATTCTTGCATCTTCGCTTCCCTTCCATTCCATCACTCATATCTCCTCTCCTGTCTTTATCTCTCTCCCTCTCTTCCCTTGTTCTGCTCCAACATTCCTTCACTCTTTTCTTTCATTCTCCTTTCCCTTCCCTTCTTCCTCGTCCTTCCCTCTTTCCTATCCCATCTTCCTTCTCTCTCTCTCTTTAGCTCAGTTCTAATCGTATTTCATGTATCCACTCCCCGTGTTTAAAAAAAGGAGAAAAGGAGGAAGGGAAGAAGGAAGAGAGGGAGACAAGAAAAGGATACGAATCAGAGAGAAAAAATAAATTTAAAATAAAAACAAAAAAGCTGAATAGAAAAAGAAACGACAAAAACAAAAGAAAAGAACGGATGACACACTGAGACAATTAGAACTCTAAAAATGGTGATGCGGATGAGGATGTTGATGGGGATGAGGATGATGAGGATGGTGAGAATGAGGACGAGGATGAGGATGGTGATGGTGATGAGGATGAGGAGGATGAGGAGGATGGTGAGAATGAGGACGAGGATGAGGATGGTGATGGTGATGAGGATGAGGAAGGTGATGAGGATGAGGAGGAGGATGGTGATGAGGATGAGGATGGTGATGAGGACGGTAATGATGATGAACATAATAATAATGATAATGATGATAGTAATAACGGGGATGGTGATGAACATGATGTAGACGATGATGATGATGAGGAGGAGGAGGGTGATGTAGATGATGATGAACATGATGATAGTTATGAGAAGGTGGAGGAGGACGGTGATAAAGATAATGATGAACTTGATGATAATAAAAATGAGGAGGAGGATGGTGATGATGATGGTAATGAGGAATATGAACCTGATGATGATGATGGTGGTGATGATGATGATAATGAGGTGAACATGATGATAATAATGATAACACATCAAGCAACAATACATACTTCTCATCATCAGTACAAGTATGGCACCAATAACAATACACATAAAATACAAAAAAAAAAAATGAAATGAAAAAAAAAAAAAAAAAAAAACATTTCAGCCAGCTTCCCTGTAAATCCTTTTTCGCGTCGATTATCCCGGTCAGCTCCGGTAAAGCCTCTCTAACGCCCTCTCCCCCACCCCCCCATGCCCCCTTCCCCCTACCCATCCTTACCCCCTACCCCTTACCTCCCTCCCTCTCTAAACCGTGAGCACCCCCCCCCCCCGGGCCCTCCTTTACCCCTACCGCTAATGTAATATTTTTATACATTTAGAGTGGGAGGGAGGGTGGTAAGGGGAGGGTGGTAAGGGGAGGGTGGTAAGGGGAGGGTGGTAAGGGGAGGGTGAAGGGGAGGGGAGGGGAAGGAGGAGATAGGAGAGACAGACAGACAGACAGACAGAGGAAGAGAGAGAGAGAGAGAGAGAGAGAGAGAGAGAGAGAGAGAGAGAGAGAGAGAGAGAGCAGAAGGAGAAGAGTGGGAGGAAGAAAGACCGAGGGAGTGAAAGAAAGAGATAGAGAAAGAGAAAGAGAGAAAGTGAGACGGAGGGAGAGAAAGAGAGAAAGAGAGAAAGAGGGAAAGAGAGAAAGAGAGAAAGAGAGAAAGAGGTCCTGGCACATCGCATCAAACTTTTCCATTTGGAAATATAATAACACCTGTTATGTTAATGGCATAATCGTATTGAGGCCAACGGCAGGGGAGACACTAAAAAGAAATAAACATGAAAAACGGAATTATATTCTGCTGATCACCATCACAATAACACGTAAAATAACAAACGAAATGACAATAACAATGATATGACAGTATAAAACAAAAAATAATCTCGGTGATACGACACAATAGAAACATCAAAGACAAGCATAAAGTAATATATATATATATATATATATATATATATATATATATATATATATATATATATATGTATATATATATGTATATATACATATGAATATATGTATATGTGTATATATATATATATATATATATATATATATATATATATATATATATATATATATATATATATATATATATATATATATATGTGTGTGTGTGTGTGTGTGTGTGTGTGTGTGTGTGTGAGAGTGAGTGAGTGAGTGAGTGAGTGAGTGAGTGAGTGAGTGAGTGAGTGAGTGAGTGAGTGTGTGTGTGTATATATATATATATATATATATATATATATATATGTGTGTGTGTGTGTGTGTGTGTGTGTGTGTGTGTGTGTGTGTGTGTGTGTGTGTGTGTGTGTGTGTGTGTGAATATGAAAGCCTCTGGCATAATACCAACCCAACAAACCCCGTAGGGCCTCTCTCTACTGGAACCAAAACACAGATCATAAAAGTGATAGAACGAGAAGCTAAAATAGCTCATGTCACTCTTTGCCATTTATGTTTATATTATCAATCTAATCATTCATACATCTATTGGCCATTTTACTTATTGACTCGTCTATTATGTATCTGGATATTTCAGTCTACGTATCAGTAAATAAAAAGTGTATACAAGCTGTCTACAATGCATTTCACTATCACTAATTCATCACTATCACTACCATTACAATCTCCCTATTCACCATTCTCATAACAATCCTTCTCCATTAACGCCACACAATCACATCACTCTCACATCACTTTCATGTTATTTCTAGACCAACTATTTCCAATACAATCACAACCATCATCATCCTCCTCACACTCACATCTCACTCACATTGTGGTTGTCAGCATCATCCCCATCACCATAACCATCCCACGAAAACAACCCATTTATCATCACCAATCATAACCTATAGGCCTATACTGTAACGGTACCTGCAACGTCACCACTCATCTTCAAAATCACCACCAGTCATCACCCTCGCCTTGCTACCCTCGTGCGGGCAAGTACCACAACGCCACCGCCACCACACCCACCACACTCACCACCCTCGCCCCACTTGCATCACGTTGGCAGGAGAATTCGAGGCACTTCCAGCACCGCCACAGCTGCATCGATCCCCTCGTGACAACACCGCGGTGGCAGCCCTCTTGCACGGCCCGCTGACCGATGGAAATTAAATGACAAACTGACCACACGTTCGCGGGTTGGCACAGAGGGAGCTGGGGAGGAGGGGGAGGGAGGACAGAGGGGGACGGGGGAGGGAGAAGGGAGAAGAGAGAGGGGAGGGCGAAGGGAGAGGGGGAGGGAAAAGGGAGAGGGGAGGGAAAAGGGAGAGGGGGAGGGAAAAGGGAGAGGATTAGGTACGGGAGAAGAGAGAGGGGGAGGGAGAAGGGAGAGGGGGAGGGAGAAGAGAAAGGGGAGATGGGTAAGGGAGAAGGGGGAACAGAGAGAAAAGGGGAAAGGGACCTGTTAGCAAAGGAAGGAGAGTGAGGACAATAGGACGGTGGAGAAAGAGGGAGGGCAAAGAAAAAAAGGTGGGAGAAAGGGAGGGGAGGGGAGGAGGGAAAGGAGGGAAAGGAAGGAAGGAAGGAAGGAAGGAAGGAAGGAAGGAAGGAGAAAAGAGAGAGAGAGAGAGAGAGAGAGAGAGAGAGAGAGAGAGAGAGAGAGAGAGAGAGAGAGAGAGAGAGAGAGAGAGAGAGAGAGAGAGAGAGAGAGAGAGAGAGCGCAAGGAAGAGCGAGACCGGGGAGGTATGCTAAATGGCCGATGAGAGAGAAAGGAAATAGCGAGGGTGGGAAGGAGGCAATAAGAGACGGAGTGAGGGGAAACAGGAAAGTACAGGAGGAATAGACAACAAAAATACAGGGAAACAAAAGAAAAAAAAAGAGTCGCGCCCAAAATAAGGCAGAAATGGGGAAGAGAGAAATATTCTTGTCAAGTTCCCACGCTCTCTTCCAGACAACGTCCTTCGTGTTCTACTTCGGTGGTGACATACACCTTGCTGTGTCTCGCTCTGTCTCTGCTCATCCTCTCTCTCTCTCTCTCTCTCTCTCTCTGCTCATCCTCTCTCTCTCTCTCTCTCTCTCTCTCTCTCTCTCTCTCTCTCTCTCTCTCTCTCTCTCTACATTTCTATCTCTCTCTCCTTCCTCCTCTTTCTCTCTCTCCTTCCTCCTCTTTCTCTCTCTCCTTCCTCCTCTTCCTCTTCCTCCTCTTCCTCTTTCTCCTTCTTCCTCTTTCTCTCTCTCCCCTTCCTCCTCTTTACCTCTCTTTCCTCATCTTTCTCTTTCTCTTTCCTTCTCTTTCTCTCTCTCCTCCCCCCTCTTTCTCTTCCCTCCTCTTTTTCTCTCTCCTCCCTCCTCTTTCTCCCTTCACTCCAAATGCCAAATGTACACATAATGCGTCTGTCAAGAACCTCATACAGCATGAAGACCAGCGACTGATTTATTTACAGACATAAGCTGTATATATTTATTTTGTCATATCTTCTCTGCTTCCCACGCCATTCTGTTCTATAACACACGCAATAATTCCGAACAAATGGCATAAGATGATGATTGTGGGAGTAAACAGAATCTGAAGATGTTTATATTAACACACATACATACATACATACATACATACATACAGACAGACAGACAGACACACTCACACATACAAGACTGAAGCCCAGAAAGATATTCTCATTTGAACGTTGGCGACAGCTTCCGTGTTGGAGAGAGGGAGAGGGTATGAGTGAAGGAAAAAGACAGACATACACAGACGGACGACAGAAACATAACACAAACATGCGAACGAAGTTTACATAGAAAAGACTCTTCACTCTCAAAAAAGGGGAAACGAAACTTCGTAAACAGCAAAACAAAAAACAAACAAAAAGAAAGGCCCCAAATCTCGCGAAAATCACAGAATCGCCCTTAATGATGATGATAGGCCTACATACCGTCCCCTACTCGAAATGGGCAGAGAGGGACAGAACGGTTACGATGACAGTGGGTATATCGAGACCTCTTGCTAGTTTCACCGTGTGCGTGCCGTTAGAACCACCGTGCGTGTAAGATTCAATTCTCCCCCCGTGTAATATTTCACTCGTTATGACCCCTTTGCCTATCTTTTTTGCGACGCCCCTGAAAATACATTATATTAGAATAACTGAACTATCGAATAAAGAAATGTGAAGAACGTCGAAATAATATTATCGATGATGCGGGAACAATAATGAATGTCTAAGGTTGTTTGTTCATTTCGTAGAATAGTGAATGGCGCTCTTTACAAAGACGGTAATTCACCAGTATTTCAAAATGCAATAACTGCTGTACACGATATCACTCGCCTTATTTGCGGCATTCAAACACAAATATTAAAGAGAAAAAAAGAACTTGTTCTTCATAAACTCGACAAAGACATCGACCCCCCCCCCCATCAATTTCCAACTGGGGGAGAAGTGTTGGGTGGACGCTAATGACTTCAGTTAAACGACTTCAGCTGAGAAGTGAAGTTACATCTATCTATAAACATTAAAGCCACTGCAGCTGTTTTCCTCTCCCCTCCCCCTGCCAAAAGCACAAACACAGGGACCAAGCAAGCACGAGAAAGCAGTCTCCGTGCATAGAACAAGCCCCAGGAATTCACGACCTTCCCCTCCTTCTCACCCCCCCCACTTCACCCATTAACGGGCGGGTCCTTGGTATGCACGGGCGCCCCTGGCCTGTTGAAAATATACCCGCCCATTAAAGGTTCAAGGGCCTATTACAGCTCCATTACAAGCAGAGCTCAAGTGGGCTGTTTATGAATTTTTCATAACTAACCCCTTCCTCTCTCTCTCTCTCTCTCTCTCTCTCTCTCTCTCTCTCTCTCTCTCTCTCTCTCTCTCTCTCTCTCTCTCTCTCTCTCCTTTGCTTGTTATTATTCTTGGCCATGAACTATTAAGTGTATCAATTTGACGGGGTTGTGCATGGCATATGCATCACAGTTATTCCGTCATGATGAATTCGAGAGAGAAAGGAGTTCATGACTTTATCAGGCCAAAGAATCGTTAACAAAGTACACAGAAGGGACAAACACTAAAATTAAAATAGCTTTTCGTGATGGAACCTTTTAATCTCCACCTCGTTTCCCGCTTGGTCAGTATGCATTTTCATATTCACATTTTTCATTCGCAAAAACACATACTTACGGCTAACACCAAATCACAATTAGGTACCGGTAACATCTAGTGCAAATTCTAGCGTTAAGACAATGCCCACAAACAAAACTTAGACAAACCTAATCTCACTCCTCCTATATGATCCCAATACTCACCTATCAGCATTTCAAAATATCTACTGATAACAAAAATAAACCATTAATAACATCAACAAAGGATTAACTACAATAAGTACGAGTGAAAATGTAAACCCTCCAAAAAAACAAATATAAAAAAGAAAAACAGACAGACAGACTCCCAAAGAAACTTTTAATCTGTTTTTCTTCCCTCTATTTCTATCTTGTTTGTAGGGGAGGTACAAAACAACAACAAAAAGTAACTCAATCTCAGTTCAGCCAAAAGTCTGATAAACAAAAGTGTTTGGAAACGCAAGCCAATACAGGCATATGAAAAAAGGGGGTTAAATTGTTTTACTTTCTGAAAATAGCCTTGTCAGAAGCTGAATTCAATCCGGTCGATTCGTTATCATTTACCTCCACTATTAAAAAAATTAAAGACCCAATATCGGTTAACTTGTAAACTTAAAAAATATATATGTATATGTATATCAAACTAACTTTAAATATTTGAAAACCACAAAACGATGAAAAAAAACACTGAAAAATGCTAAAATACAAAACTACGATGATGGTAGCACATAACTTTACTGGGAGTATAAGGTCCAGAATTCAGAATCTGCTAACGGGAGGAAAGAGGGAAGAGAGACAACAGAGAAGGGAAGGAATAGGAGAGGATGTGAGAAAAAAGGGAAATGGGATGGAATAAGAATTCAAGGAAGGGAACTAAATAGGGAAAGGAGGAAAGAATGTAGAGAAGGGAAAGAATCAGAGAGGAAGGGGAAAAGAAAGAATGGAAGGATGAGAGAAAGAAAGAATGGAAGGAAGAAAGGGAAAGAGAAGAATAAGAATAAGAGGGAAATACAATTATGCAAAAGGGAAATGAGAGTGCAAGGAAAAAGTAAGGAGGGAGGGAGGGCAGAAAGGAAAAGGAGGGAATGAAAGAGAGGTAAGGACAAAGAATATGGGAGAAAGAATGGGTGAGAGCGAGAGAGAGAGAGAGAGAGAGAGAGAGAGAGAGAGAGAGAGAGAGAGAGAGAGAGAGAGAGAGAGAAATAGATAGATAGATAAAGAGAGAAACAGATAGAGAGAGAAAGAGAGAAACAGATAGAGAGAGAGAGAAAGAGAGAAACAGATAGATAGAGAGAGAAAGAGAGAAACAGATAGACAGAGAGAGAAAGAGTTAGATAGACAGAGAGAAAAAGAAAAGAAATCAAAATGAAAGACTTCACCACGACATCCATCCATCCAACCTTCTCCTTCCTCGCTATCCCTAACTCCCGCCTCCTCTCCTTCCTGCTCCTCCTCCTCCGCGTGCAGTTCCAGCCTGTTCATCCGGCAAGAGACCACCGCCTTGTGCAACGGCCCGGCAACTTGCACACAATCCTGAACCGGCGGATAAAGTGTTCGGTTGCGGGGAAGGTGTGGGTTCACGACTCGCTCCCGTACCTGAGTTTGAACACACGCACTCATGGGGGGGAGGGGGGGGAGAGAGAGAGAGAGAGAGAGAGAGAGAGAGAGAGAGAGAGAGAGAGAGAGAGAGAGAGAGAGAGAGGAGAGAGAGAGAGAGAGAGAGAGAGAGAGAGAGAGAAAACACACACACACACACACACACACACACACACACACACACACACACACACACACACACACACACACACACACACACACACACACACACACGCGTATATATATATATATATATATATATATATATATATATATATATATATATATATATACATATATATAGCCTACTTACATACCTACAGACACTAGTGAATATAAACGCACACACACAAGTGTATAACTTCAAAAAATTCGTACACTAACCAATGCCTCGTATGTACACTTTTTTTACTAACTAGAGAAAATGACAAAGAAAACGAAGATAAAACACGCATGAAGTGAATTGAAATAAGAAATACAAAGGATTTTAATGGTTGAACGTGATAAATATAAACAATGTGAAGGTTAATTACGGGAAAAATAGGTTGTTATTCTTACCTTGTTTAAAAGAGAAGATTTATCCTGTTTGGAGTTTGTAAATCCTTGAGTCCGAAAGCCTTTACTTAATTCCTCGCACAACTTACAAAAAAAAATGAAAAAAAAAATCCTTTTAAACTTATTTTTCACTCCACAAAACACTCCGGGCAACTTCTTCAAAACTTTTTTTTAATCACTCCACAAACCCTTAGATAGATAACCAAAGGGC
>NC_051387.1:6187954-6190454 GCF_015228065.2 Penaeus monodon | reverse complement strand
AACAAACACAAACAAACACATATACGAAACAAACACAAACAAACACATATACGAAACAAACACATATACGAAACAAACACAAACACATATACGAAACAAACACATATACGAAACAAACACAAAAACACATATACGAAACAAACACAATATAACGAACAAACACAAACAAACACATATACGAAACAAACACAAACAAACACATATACGAAACAAACACATATACGAAACAAACACAAACAAACACATATACGAAACAAACACATATACGAAACAAACACAAACAAACACATATACGAAACAAACACAAACAAACACATATACGAAACAAACACAAACAAACACATATACGAAACAAACACATATACGAAACAAACACAAACAAACACATATACGAAACAAACACAAACAAACACATATACGAAAACAAACACAAACAAACACATATACGAAACAAACACATATACGAAAACAAACACATATACGAAACAAACACAAACAAACACATATACGAAACAAACACAAACAAACACATATACGAAACAAACACATATACGAAACAAACACAAACAAACACATATACGAAACAAACACAACAAACACATATACGAAACAAACACAAACACATATACGAAACAAACACAAACACATATACGAAAAAACAAACACATATACGAAACAAACACAAACAAACACATATACGAAACGGAAACAAACACAAACAAACACATATACGAAACAAACACAAACACATATACGAAACAAACACATATACGAAACAAACACAAACAAACACATATACGAAACAAACACAAACACATATACGAAACAAACACAAACAAACACATATACGAAAAAACACAAACAAACACATATACGAAACAAACACAAACAAACACAATATACGAAACAAACACAAACAACACATATACGAAACAAACACAAACAACATATACGAAAAACACAACAAAACAATATACGCAAGAAACAAACACCTTTAACCCCCGAACAAACACATAATAAACAAACAAACACTGATTAATAATATGAGTAAAAATAATAATAAAATAAAAACAGGAAACAACCCACTAACAAACAAAGACAAACACAAACAAACAGACTAATGCGAGTAAACAATGGACGAATAAAAACAGAAAAAAAACAGAGAAAACAGAAAATAAGAAAACAGAAAAAAAGAAAAGAAAAAATAGAGAAAAACGAAAAGAAAAAACAAAAAGAAAAGAAAAGAAAAGAAAAGAAAAAAAAAAAAAAAAATTAAAAAGAAGAGAAGAAGAAGAAGAAGAAGAAAAGAAGAAGAAGAAGAAGAAAGGGAAGAAGAAGAAGAAGAGGAAGAAGAAGAAGAAATAGAAGAAGAAGAAGAAGAAAAGGAAGAAGAAGAAGAAGAAGAAGAAGAAGAAGAAGAAAAAAAAGAAGAAGAAGAAGAAGAAGAAGAAGAAAAAGAAGAAGAAGAAGAAAAAAAAGAAGAAGAAGAAAAAGAAGAAGATAAAAGAAGAAGAAAAAAAAACAGAAAGAAAAGAAAAGACAAAAAACAGAAAAAAATAAAATAAAAGCAGAAAAGAAGAAGAAGAAGAAGAAGAAGAAAAAAGCAGAAATCCACGGTAACCTGTTTCCCGTTACGACGAGCAATTAAATGAAGTCTTCAAAACACTCATCGGGTAAGCTGTCAACGCAGTTTGATATAAAAGCTTGATAAAGTTAATAACGGTGACCCCGAATGACCTTTCCTGTGATATATTCTTCATTTCGCGGCCGTAAATATTTTCGAAAGATAATTTCTTGTTTTATTTAGTTTCTGAGAATGAAAAAAAAGGAGAGAGAGAGAGAGAGAAAGAGAGAGAGAGAGAGGGGGGGGAGGGAGGGAGAGAGAGAGAGAGAGAGAGAGAGAGAGAGAGAGAGGAGAGAGAGAGAGAGAGAGAGAGAGAGTAAGAGAGAGAAGAGAGAGAGTAAGAGAGGAGAGAGAGAGAAGAGAGAGAAGAGGAAGAGAGAGAGGGAGAGAGAGAGTAAGAGAGAGAGAGAGAGAGAGTAAGAGAGAAAGAGAGAGAGAGAGAGAAAGGGATTCACGCGTAAAGACAAATAGACAAACAAAACTTAACAAAACCAAAGAAAAATATAGATAAAAAAAACGAAAAGAAAATACAAAAATATGAAAGAAAAAACAAACAAACAAAAGGAACCGAAACTAGAAACTTCATTCACTCTACCACAAAGCGAAAAAAAGAGCAAAATCTATATATATAAGAGTAAAATCTATATATATAACAAAATGAAAGAATTTCCATCACAGGAAAAGCAAAAGACATAAGAATCAAAATCCAAAGAAAATGAAAACAGAAAAAAAAAGAAAAAAAATTCTGGCCAGCCACAAGCAAGTAAAGTATCGCTAGAACTTATCGGACGGAAGAACAAGTAGAACAGAAGAACAGGAGAACACGGAACACCTTCGCCACCCCCCTAGATCGAGGCGGGGAAGAAGGGAAAAAGG
>NC_051387.1:6169640-6172140 GCF_015228065.2 Penaeus monodon | reverse complement strand
AATGACAGTGGCAACGACAATAATGATAACAATAATAATAACAACAACAACAAAAATAATTACAAGAGCAACATTCACAGACAATCACATCTAAAGCATATTTAGAAGGGGCATAAGAAGAGTGAACTGCGGAGAAAAAGGGCACAAAGTGTTGTGGGGGGGGGGGATTGTCTCACCGGAGAATTTGCGGAGAAAGTGTGAGAGAGAGAGAGAGAGAGAGAGAGAGAGAGAGAGAGAGGAGAGAGAGAGAGAGAGAGAGAGAAATGGGTAGATAGAGAGAGAAATAGAAAATGATAGATAGATAGGGAGAATGATAGATAGATAGGGAGAATGATAGATAGATAGAGAGAGAGGAGACAGAGAAAGAGATAGATAGATAAATAGATAGATCGATATGGAGAGAGGTTTCATCAGCTCTATTATTATAAAAAAAGTATTCCTATGAAAAAAAAAAGAAAAAAAAAAAAAATATATATATATATTGTTATGAAGCGCGTTCTTCTAACGTTATACATTTTTCTCACTATCAACATTTCAACAAAAAATATATATTTCCCACTATGTTTCCAAACTAACCGTAACAATGAAATAGAATATGAAATATAAATACTTAAAAATTTGTTTTTGTGGCTTGCAAAAGTGACAGATTATTCATCAAAGCAAAAAGGTAAAACATTTAAAATGTTATTGTCTGCCATTACCTCTATCACTATCATTTATAATTGTTATCATTATTATTATTATTTAATTACTATCATCCCTATTATTACCATTATCACTGTTAGTACAGTCATTACTATTAGTCATATTATTATCGTCAGCGTTATCATTATCATTGTTACTACGGCAACGGCAAACCACCGCTCTAAATTGCCAAGAAAATCATGGAAATCCACGATCGCCAACGTCCTTGTAGGACAGGGCACTTGAAAGAAGAAGAATTGTTATTATCACTACGTCTAAGAGCATCACCGTTAGATTATTCACTCTATGATCATTTCATCTTCGTAACTAATATCAGCCTTATCGTCGTTATCATCAATATTCCATCCTCACCATCATCATGTCTGCCATTATTCCCTATCACCCTCCTGGTAAAATCTCGAAGGTACAGTCCAGGACAAAAGTCACGTTGCAAAATAAAGCATCGAGACCCATCTACCCTTAACACGGATCGCAATATTTGGGTGTTCGAGACAAGAATTCGAAACATGTTTGACACGTATTTTGACCGTGACTCTACAGTATATACGAGAAGCGAAGCGTGTATTGACAGACAGCCGTTCGTGTGTAAAGTAAGGCAAGGCTATCGATTTTTCTTTCTCTCTTTTTTGTCGGTCTGTCTCCGCCTATATTTATCATTCCCCCTTTCTCTTTGATCTTGGTTTGCCAATGACTTCTTCGTGGCTTTGTGTGATTAGAAAAAAGGATAAATATACGGAGACTCTTTGTCTATGTATATATTTTTTTGTCTTTTTTATTGTAGAAGGACATAAAATAAACCAGATGTTATTGCAAATAATAGGGTTTTCATTGGCGTATAGGCGGAAACGTCGATAATATGATAGGGCTAAGACAGGCAAGTCACGCTGTCGATAATGTGGGCTTCTGCTCTCGTGTGTATATACAACTACATACTGTATGGATATGGACTTCTACGTACAATCACGTACAGGAATCGTGACCGTGAACGAAACTTCGAGGCTCTCCGTACTAAACAAAAAGAACCGATTTTTTTTTTTTTTTTTTTTTTTTTTTTTTTTTTTTTTTTGAGGGGGAGTCCAAGAAGGAACTCGACATGAGTTTGATAAGAGTTTTGACAGTGACTATTCGCTTACATTGTACATTATTTGGGATCTTATGTATATAAGAAACACGCACAGTGTGTGTGTGTGTGTGTGTGTGTGTGTGTGTGTGTGTGTGTGTGTGTGTGTGTGTGTGTGTGTGTGTGTGTGTGTGTGTGTGTGTGTGCCCTTTCTGGAATTTTCTCATCAAATATAATTCTGACTTGTAAGGAAATCATATTTCAGGCATCAGATCCGCATGTCAGCAAACATGCAATTAATCTGAATGAAGAACAGAAACACGCTCTTCTTATCATCCGCACATTTTAATAAACAGATTTAAACAGCCAGCGAAGTAAGAACTTGCTTGCAGCTTTACGTGTTCAGGATTGTTATGATTGTTCTTTAGAAAGAAGAGAGAAAGAACAGGCAAGAACAGTCTCAGGTCTTCATTTACTTTAGTGGAGCGATTCCAAACCGACCAATATATTATATAATCTCCACGTCCCCCTGTTCAGTACCAATCATCTCTTCAGATTTACATATTACTAAATATGATTAGTGTAATGGGTGGCAGTAGCTATAGGACAAGAACTATATGGAGAGATTCCAATTTATTGACATGAACTGGAGAGAGAGAGAGAGAGAGAGAGAGAGAAAGAGAAAGAGAAAAAAGAAAGAGAGAGAGAGAGAGAGAGAGAGAGAAAACAGAGAGA
>NC_051387.1:6154640-6159640 GCF_015228065.2 Penaeus monodon | reverse complement strand
ATTCCCTCTGCATTAGAGCTCCTGTCAAACGACGAAACAACAATAGCAAAAAAAAAAAAAAGAAAAAAAAAGAGAAAAAAGGAAGAAAAGAGGAAGAAAGATTAGAAAGAGAATGAAAGCAAGAAGTGAGAATATGTTGACTTTATTTGAATTCCTTTGAGCCTTCTGATAGCGGGTGTCGCGAGCCCTTGACATAGCACCTGCGACTAACTGCATTCGATTATTAACCTTACGCGAGCCTATCACAAGGGCTAAATTATTACTCTCGGGTCTCAGGGTCTCGATCCGGTTGTGTTATAAATGCGTATTGCTTGTTGACCGGAGGGGGGGAGTGGGGGCAGGGGGAAAGAGGAAGGGGTGGGGGGGAAGGATGAAAGGGGTTGGGGAGGGGGAGGAAGAGGAGGGAGGAAAGGGGTGAAGGAAGGGGAGGAGAGGGAGGAATGAGGGAGGGGAGAGGAAGAGGGAGGCAGGAGTAGGGAGTGAAGAAGTGAGGGAAGGGGAGTGAAATGAGGAAGAAGCGGAAGGAAAGGGCTGAAGGAAGGGGAGGGGGAGGGAGGAAAGGAGAGGGGGAAAGAAGGGAGAAGGAGAGGAAGGGATGACGGAGGGTGAAAATGAGGGAGAAAAATGATGAGAAAGGGAAAAGAAAGGGATAAAGAAAGTAAGGAAGAGGGGAGAGAAGGACGTACAGAGACATGCAATGGCGTGTATTATTATCACCCGATAATTATCCGGCCTGAGTTGTGTGGGCTCACTCATGCGAATTAATTACTCGGACATAATGACTGTTGTTTCAAAGCTCAATTGCAGTTAGGCCTCGCTTTGTTGATGCTTCACCGAGGATCAAATAGGATTTCGATTTTAAACAACGGATCAGCATTATTATCGAAAGTCTTTGCTGTGATCTAGTCCCGGGTTAATTGAATCGCCTTTCATGTTGTTATTATACTCAATTGGACGTTGGACACATGTGCACACGTTATAGCACACGCACACAAATGCATACATACACGCACACAATTGCATGCATACACGCACACAACTGCTTACATACACGCACGCTAAAACACAAACAGAAGCGCACACGTACACAAATGGACATACACATACATATCTCTTTTCCTCTTTTTCCTTCCCTCCCTCCCTTGCCCTCCCCTCTTCCCAACCACTCCCTCGCTCCCTCCCTCCCTTGCCCTCCCCTCTTCCCAACCACTCCCTCGCTCCCTCCCTCCCTTGCCCTCCCCTCTTCCCAACCACTCCCTCGCTCCCTCCCTCCCTTGCCTCCCCTCTTCCCAACCACTCCCTCGCTCCCTCCCTCCCTTGCCCTCCCCTCTTCCCAACCACTCCCTCGCTCCCTCCCTCCCTTGCCCTCCCCTCTTCCCAACCACTCCCTCGCTCCCTCCCTCCCTTGCCCTCCCCTCTTCCCAACCACTCCCTCGCTCCCTCCCTCTCTTGCCCTTCCCACCCATCCTCTCCCTCCCTTGCTCCTTCCCTCTTCCTCCCCTCCCCCTTACTCCTTTCCTCCTCCCTCCCTTACACCTCCCCCTCCCATCCAATCTCCCTTACCCTCTCCCTCCGCCCACCCACCTTCTTCCTCCCCTTTCTCTCTTACCCGTCCCCTTACCCCCTCCCTCAATCCCCCCTTCCCTACGCCCACCCACCTTCTTCCTCCCCTCCCACCCACACTCCCATACCATTCCCCTTCCTCCCTTACCCCCTCCCTCTGTCCGCCCCCCTCTTCCTCCCCTCCCACTCTTCCTCTCTTACCCCTCCCTCACCCTCTCCCTCTACCCACCCACCCTCTTCCTCCCCTCCCACCCTTCCTCCCATACCCCTCCCCTTCCTCCCTTACCCCCTCCCTCTGCCCACCCGCCCTCTTCCTCCCCTCCCTCCCCTTCCTCCCTTACCCCCTCTCTCTGCCCACCCACCCTCTTCCTCCCCTCCTTCCCCTCCCACCCTCCCTCCCTTACCCCTCCCCTCACCCCCTCTCTCTGCCCACCCACCCTCTTCCTCCCCTCCTTCCCCTCCCACCCTCCCTCCCTTACCCCTCCCCTCACCCCCTCTCTCTGCCCACCCACCCTCTTCCTCTCCTCCCTCCCCTCCCACCCTCCCTCCCTTACCCCTCCCCTCACCCCCTCCCTCAATTCCCCCTCGTCTTTTCGCGTGTCGTTCAGAATGCATGCTTAATGGCGGGTTCCCGAGCGTGTCTCTTGGACCACGAAAGGCGTTTGTATTTTCTGCCTTTGGAGACGAATGGCGATTGTATTTTATTTGTTCTGTGTGTCTGTTTGGTATTTTGATTCTTTTTATTATTGTTATTGGTGTTGTTATCATCATCATCATCATCATCATCTTCATCATCATCATCATCATCATCATCATCATCATCATCATCATCATCATCATCATCATCATCATCTTCATCATCATCATCATCATCATCATCATCATCATCATCATCATCATCATCATCATCATCATCTTCATCATCATCATCATCATCATCATCTTCATCATCATCATCATCATCATCATCATCATCATCATCATCATCATCATCATCATCATCATCATCATCATCACTTCTATCAATATTATTATCATCATTATTAATTTCATTCAGTCTTCTATTTTTGTGTAGCTAAACGTGTCACAGAGAAAGATAGACAGTTAGATAGATAAATGGTAGATGAAATACCAGTCAGTCAATATATCTATCTATCTCTCTATAGATAGATAAAAAGATAGATAATAGATAGATAGGTAGGTAGATAAATAGATAGATAAATAGAAATATGTGAACAGACAGACAGACAAATAGATACATACATACATACATAGACAGACAGACAGGTAAATAAACAGATAGAGAGACAGAAAGAGAAGGGGGGAAGAAGGAAAAAATGGAAGGAGAGGGTCGGAATGAGAGAGGACGTTTAATTTGGCGAATATTAAACAACTATTAGAGAATGCTGGTTCCTTATTGATATATGCTTATAAACACAATACATGTATACATACATACATACATGTATATATATATATATATATATATATATATATATATATATATATATATATATGTATATATATATATATATACATATATATATAGATATACATATTGGCATGTGTGTGTGTGTGTTTGTGCTTGTGTGTGCGTGCGTGCGTCTGTGTGTGTGTGTATGTGTGTGTGTGTGTGTGTGTATGTGTGTGTGCGTGCGCGCGCGCGTGCGTGTTTGTACATGTACGTGTGTGTGCAGAATAAAAAAAAAATCCCCCCCCCCAAAAAAAAAAAGAACGAGCATAAGTATCTCATAAAAAAGAGATGGGGGAAAAAAACACAAAAAGAAAATATTTCCCCCAAAATATCAGACAGCCGTAAAGAGAGGGAGGAAAATACTCCAGTGTGCAAGAAACCTGCTATTACCTTCTTTCTCTCCCTCGATAGCGTCTTTCTATTACCCCCCCCCCCTCAGCCACCCCTGTTGGCCTATCCCTCGAAAAAAGAGGAGGAGGAAGTGTTTTAGTGGAGGAGGAGGAGGGGAGGAGGATGAAGGAGTAGGTGTGGGAGGGGAGGGGGATGAGGAGAGACAGGAGGAGGAGGATGGAGGGGAGGGAGGAGGAAGAGGAGAGAGGGAGGCAGGGAGGAAGGGAGGAGGGACGTAGGGGGTGGGGGGGGGTGGGGGGGGGGGGGGGGGGGGCGTGGGGGGGGGGGGGGGGGGGGGGGGGGGGGGGGGGGGGGGGGGGGGGGGGGGGAGTAGGGAGGAGAGGCGGAGGAGGAGGAGGAAAGAGGAGGAGGGGGGGGATGAGGGAGGAGTAGGAGGAGGAGTAGGAGGAAGGCAGGGGGGGGGAGGAGGAGGAGGGAGGAGGGAGGAAGGAGGAAGCGGAGGGGAGGAGGAGGAGGAGGAAGGAGGAGGAGGGGGTAGGGAGGAAGGGGAGGAGAGGGTGAGGAGGAGAAGGCAGGAAGGCGGCGCGGGGTGAGTGGAGGAGGATGTGAGGAGGAGGATTAGTCTGGGGAGGAGGGGTAGGGAGGAGGGGGAGGATGAGGGGAGTGAGGAGAAGTGAGTATGAGGAGGATGAGTAGAGGATGAAGCAGGGTGTAGTGGGAAGGAGGATGAGGAGGCGAGGGAGTTGGGGGATGAGGAGGAGTGGAAGAGAGGAGGAGGATGAGGAGGAGTGGGAGGGGGGGGAGGAGGGGTAGTGGAGTGAATGAGGAGGAGGGAGGATGAGGGATGGAGGAGGGAGAGGAGGAGGAGGGGGGAGGGTGAGGGGAGGAGGGTAGTGGGAGGAGGGAGTCAGGAGGAGGAGGAGGAATGAGGATAGGATAGAAGAGGTTCGGAGGAGGAAAAAGGGATGGATGAAGAGTTGGAGTCGCAGTCGTTTTAAGAGGGAGAGGACGGGGCTGGAAGGACAAAAGGATGATGAAATAGGAGGTGGAAGGGAGTGCAAGGGAGACTAACTGTGAATAGAGATGGAGATAGATGGTTTGAAAGAACAAGAAATTCTAATAAAAATTCAACAATTTAGATGATGATGATGAGGTTTGTAAGTATAAACAGAGTGAAAGGGGGCCCATGAGCACAAGAAAACTACGATATAAAAGAATGAGGAAACAGTAATTAAGGATTATGAGGAGTATGTACAGAGTTGGAAAACCTAAAATAACGCCATTATGATGCGTCTTGAAGAGATGGAAGACTAGCATATGACGGGAGAGATGAAGATTTATCATCATCATCTTATATTATTATCATTATTTCTCTTATCATAAATAGTGATAGCAGTACACCAACTGTAATCTTAGTAGTCATAGAAGTAGTAATAGTAGTAATGATAGCACTAGAAATAAGTAATATTATCAGTACTATTATAATTACTATTGTTATTAATACCATTATCATTATAAATATCCTTCCCCTCTTCTTTTTACTCTTTTTTATCATATAATTATTTTACATATTTTTTTGTGTTTTCTTTTTTCAGATGATTTATTCATAATG
>NC_051387.1:6144640-6149640 GCF_015228065.2 Penaeus monodon | reverse complement strand
TTGTGTATTAGCGAAGAAACGGCGTCAAGAAGCTTACAGCGTTGTTTATCGATCGGTCTCATTTACGTTGTAATTCCGGTGAACATTATCGGACATTCTGGAATCCGCGGTCACGAAGGCAAGGCGAGAAGGGCGAGGTGGCAGTAATAAACAGACACGGACTCGCAGATATACACATGCTGATACAGACACACATACGGATACAGAGACATATATATATATAGACGCAGGGGCATAGATAAAGATGTACATGCGTAAACATATGAATACACACACAGACACAGACACACACACAGACACACACACACACACACGCACACACACGCACACACACACACACACACACACACACTCACACACAAAGACAGACACACACGCACACACACACACACCACACACACACCACACACACAGAGAGAGAGAGAGAGAGAGAGAGAGAGAGAGAGAGAGAGAGAGAGAGAAGAGAGAGAGAGAGAGAGAGAGAGAGAGATTCCCCCCAATCAGCTGATGAACAAGGGAACGAAAATAGCCAAGTCGACAATGTATAGAAATACCACACGCTTGAAATATCTCCACGAGAAACCACGTTGGTCAGTCCATGTTCATTTCCGCTGGTTCATTGTTTTTTAAAAATTTCATGTCCGCGTGTTTCACCATCAATATTTATTTTATATTATCTTATTCATTTATTTATTCATTTATTATTATTATTTTTTAATTTCAGGACCTCCCCAACCCAATTTGACATGAAATAAAAAATATAAACCATCCTAAAATTACATCCCCGAATCAACACAGTGTTTCAAAACCTTTTCGAAGCCTCGTCTAATTTATAAAAGAAACACCTTCCTTGCCTCCTTTCTTCTGTAGACTTAAGAAACCGGAAGCAGGATACGGAATGCCAGAACGAACGCCATGTACATATATAATAAGGACTACCACAAGGTCTATATAGTTATGTAAACCTTGTACGAACACACTGTGAACTGAAAAAGAACGTAAGCTTTCGAACGCCAGAAGCACTCCTCATCAGATGTAGTAAAGGCACGTTATATACGTTGTATATATATTTTTTTCTTTTCTTTTCTTTTCTTTCTTTCTTTCTTTTTTTCTTTTCTTTTTTTCTAACGGTAGGTTCTTGTTGAACCGCCGTGGTCACAGCATGATACTTAATTGTAGTTTTCAAGTTGTGATGCTCTTGCAGTGAGTACGTGGTAGGGAGAGAGAGAGAGAGAGATACAGACGGAGATATAGATGGACAGACAGATAGATAGACACACATATACATATACATACATACATACATATTATACACACACACACATGCACACACACACACACACACACACACACACACACACACACACACACACACACACACACACATGTATATATATATATATATATATATATATATATATATATATATATATATATATATACATATATATATATATATATAATATATATATATATATATTATATATATATATATATGACATAAATAAAAAGGAAAAAAACACAGCGTCTCGCAATCCCTGCTTCCATGTAATGTATTCCCAGCCACGCGTCCTTCGGCGTTCACAATTCGCCGCTATAATCGCGAACACAATTAATTCGTTATGTTATATCCGGTCCAAGATCGGCTTCATCATAACACGCCTCGAGTTCTACATCAGCTCTGAATAGGGAAACCGTGGGATATTATGTTGTTGTCAGCACTGGGCTTGACTCTGACTGAATGCAATTGACTGACTGTGACAGAAATGGCGATTGGAAGTTGATGAACGCATAGTGATTGGAAATTGATGTAGTTAGGGCTACATAACTATTCTCTTTGACGAGGATTCGAACCCACGCATTCGAGGTTACGCTAAAATGGAACAGAACTAAACCATTTGTAGCTGGAATGCCATAACAGGTGCGTAAATACGAGAAGTTTGTATACGTGCATAAGCGAATTTTTTCAATCATAATCTCTCTGTACCATCTCTCTATGCATCCCATGTTTATCTGTGGTAACACCGTAATAACTCAAGATATAGGTTATATACTATCTAAACGGCTGTAAATAAAAGAAACTCGCACAGTAACCTCATCAATCGATTCACCGAGAAACGAACATTGGAATTTCTGACGCGGGAGTGAGATCCGAGAATAGTGTCGCACAATGCACACCATCCTCACTTTAACGGCCATGTGACCTCTTCTGACCTCGCCTTTTGTTCGAGGCCAGACGTGGGATGTGGCCAGCCTCTGACCCTGACCCAAGAGTTGACCTGACTTCTGGGGGACTTACATGCAGGGGAGAGGAAGGAAAGAAGTGGGAAAAAGATGTATAATTTTTTTTTAAATGAATATATTACAATTCTAATGACATGAATCATTCAGTCACATATTAGTTTGTGCAATTAAATACATATACAGATCTATAGAAAATGCAATTATTATCAAATTTATAGTTGTATAAAGTTTACCAGGATGTGTTTACGAGCGACCAGTCAGCGAACGTGTATGCTGTTGGGTTGAGAACATATACTTAGAACACTGTTACAGACATGAGGCAGCATTAAGTAGTTGCTTACTTCATCATCACTTGAAGAAACTGATTTGTTTTGAAACTCGATCAAGAAAAGAGGCAAGTCATGTCACTCTTTGAGAGAAGCATGTCCGTGGAAAACTTACTTAAAGTCATATTTGGTATATCTTTACATTCTAAGATAGAGTGTATTTGCTGAACAAATTGTATAGAACATCTTGCTCTTAAAATGCTTTTTCACTTTCGGTTTTTGACGCAAAGATCTTACCAAGTCGGTAAGAAATTCAATATGAAGTTTCCTCCTTTGCTTCGCGTCAGGGATCTCACATATTACTTATTCTTAAAAACTTGTTCTGGATTGTATTGAATAGAATCACGGTAGCTTTTCTGTTTTTTTTTCTACGCCCTTCGCTTTGGTCTCATTCTCTCATGCTCTCTCTCTCTCTCTCTCTCTCTCTCTCTCTCTCTCTCTCTCTCTCTCTCTCTCTCTCTCTCTTCTCTCTCTCCTCTCTCCTCTCTCCTCTCTCTCTCTCTCTCTCTCTCTTCTCTCTCTCTCTCTCTCTTCTCCTCTCTCTCTCTCTCTTCCTCTCTTCTTCTCTCTCTCTCTTCTCTCTCTCTCTCTCTCTCTCTCTCCTCTCTTTCTCTCTCTCTCTCTCTCACTCCCCCCTTCCCCCCTCTCTCTCATCACCATAATTTCCTCATCCCTCTTTCCTTCCTTCTGCAATCTCCCCGCCTCATTCCCCTTTCCTTTTCTCTCTTCCTCCCTCTTCCCTTTCCCCTCCCCTTCCCCCCTCCATCCATACACAAAGACTCCCACGCGCGCTGTATTTTCTCCCAGAGTGTCCAATCACTGAAGTAGATCTCAGCATAAGTCAGAAATCTCAATGCCCCTTGACCTTTGACCCCACAGCGACAGGTTGGATAAGCTAGCACAAAGAACTACGACGAAGAGAAGAAGAAGAAGAAGAAGAAGAAGAAGAAGAAGAAGAAGAAGGAATAATAATAATAATAGGAAACTGTTTCCCTTCCTGAACTCTCTGACGAACTTAGAAGAAGAAAAAGAGAAACATTACCATAAAAAAACGTATTCAAAGTAGTACTCCACCTAATTTGACCTGACCTGACCTTTGATGGAACGCTCGATTTCACTGTTACATTACTTTGAAAGCTGAACTCCACAGCGCCCAGCCTTACGTCCCTCCATATCGATTTAGGCTCGTAATGTACCTTTCGAAGCCTCATCAGTGCTATGGAGACTCGATCAGGGAGTGCGCAACCAAGGTATTCTGATCGTGTTTGGCATTTCATTTATTTGTTTATTTATTCATCTATTTATATTTGGTAAGGTGTGCTGGGAACACTGTGTGTTATAGAGGAAAGTACTTTGATTTTATTTTTCATCTTATTTGTTAATCGATTGGGGAGGGGGCGGGGAAGTAAAGTGAGCGTGAGAGAAGTTATAAAGATAGAAACTTTCTATATTTCAATGTATTTATTTATCTATTTTTCGGTAAAGTATGCTGGTAACACTGGACACCAGTGTTGCCAACATATCAGGGGAGTTATATACCTAGTAAATGGATTCCATTTTATTATTTTATATTTCACATTATTAATTTATCGATTAATTATTTTGGTAAAGTGATCTGGCAACACTATGCGAGAGAGAAATTGTATACGCAGAGTAAAATATATTTATTTAATTTTTCATTTTATTTATATATTCATTATTGGTACTGTGAACTGTGAGCTATTAATTTAAAATATAATCGATTACCCTGAACTATTCAGTAGACTAATATAAATAATAATGTTATTTCATATAACTCTCGGTAGAATGTTTGACACGATAAGAAAAAATTATATGAGTTATAAAATAGCTATAAGTAAAACTGTACTTGACAGTTTAGAGACCAAAGTTCAGGCCATTCTACTGTATTATTTATCTCCTCTGGCACATAATATCATCAACGTGGCCCCGATCTTTTGTGTACAGTAATAGGGTACATCGTGGGTAATCGACCTTGCTCGGCGTAACGGCTACTCTGTGTGTACTGTACACTTTACGAAATATCTGTGTAATTCGTGTGGTTGTTATATTCGTATGATTAATAACGTTTCGGGAACTTATTTATTTATTTATTTATTTTTTTTATTGTGACCGTATTATGTTTGTAATACTTGCGTAATAACTAGAGCTATATAATTAGCCGATTTTACAACATTTGCGACACATTTACAACACACACACACACACACACACACACACACACACACACACACACACACACACACACACACACACACACACACACACACACATATATATATATATATATATATATATATATATATATATATATATATATATATATATATATATATATATTAACCATCTGCAAGACTTACACTGCTTACACAATGCCGCAGTAATTTCCAGAATTTACAAAACCTTCAAACA
>NC_051387.1:6127140-6129640 GCF_015228065.2 Penaeus monodon | reverse complement strand
TTTTATTTTATTTTCTCCTGCTGTACATATGTTTTAGATTTTATACTCTCATGAGAACGCCTTCGCTATTTCCCTACAGCTGTAGTTAACTAAAATTATGTGTTAGTTGTAACTAAAATTCCAATCGCTATTTTCTTTACAATGACTATAGGCTAACTATAGCTATAATTTGCTTTAACTATAACTACTCATTACTATAACTATAATTAACTATAGAATAACAAAATTCTAAATTACAAAAAAAAAGAAATCACAAATCACATCCTAATTCTTCCTACCTTTCTCATGACCTTTTAGATGACCCGGTGTGACCTGAGATGACCTTCCGTTTCGCCTTGTATGTCTAACCAGCCTGTGAACCGTCATCTCTGAAAGCTGAAACATAAATATTTTTGATAATAGCGAAGTTTAATCTCAGCTATATAAATAAAATATAAGTTGAGATGGGAATATATGTATATATATATATATATATATATATATATATATATATATATATATATATATATATATATATACATATATATATATATATATATATATATATATATATATATATATATATATATATATATATATATATGTAAATGGCAAAACATTCTACCGTGTTGATACTTTAATAAATCTAGTTTGTTCATTGTGGGGTTTAGTACCACACACACATACACACACACACACACACACACACACACACACACACACACACACACACACACACACACACACACACACACACACACACACACACACACATATATCTATATATATATTTATATATCTATAGAGAGAGAAAGATAGATAGATAGATAGATAGACACACACACGCACACAAACATATCTAAATATATATATAAAGAGAGAGAGAAAGATAGATAGATAGATATAGAGAGAAAGAGAGAAAGAGATAGATAGATAGATAGATAAGAGAGATAGATATGAGATAGATATGAGATAAGATAGATATTATAAGATAGATATGAGAGAGAAAGAGATAGATAGAGAGAGAAATGTCAGTGAAAAACCCTCGTACAGATTCCTTTCGCACTAACCTATTTTGAGCGTAGGGGTGGGGGGAGGGGAGGAGGAGGAGGGGGATGACCCAGGGCATGGCATGGCATAACTACATTTATGGGAAAGGAGCGAGGCCTTGCATAAAGACTGAATGGCTTGTGTTGAATGTCTGAAATGGAGAATAATTATTAACTATAAGTATAATGAATAATTATAAATATAATTATCAATTTAAGGATAATCATTTATCTATTTCTTCATTTATCATTATCTTTTGATTCATTTATTGATTTTATTTATTTATTTATTTATTCACTTATCAATGAATGAATTAATATATTTAATAATTTAGTAGTTTCTTTTTTGATTTATTATAGTAATTAATTAACTGATTCATCAAGTTTATTATTAATCTATTATTTTTTCATTCATTTATCAGTTTATTGATTTATTTATTAAAACTCAATATTCCAGATGAATAATTAAAAACACGATTAACTGAACGCATTGCCAACAAACTTCCTGAGCTACCCTTACGCGGGACTACCGTCAATATTTGGTTAATAAAGAGAGAGAGAGAGAGAGAGAGAGAGAGAGAGAGAGAGAGAGAGAGAGGAGAGAGAGAGAGAGAGAGAGAGAGAGAGAGAGAGGGAGAGAGAGAGAAAGAGAGAGAGAAAGAGAGAGAGAGAGAGAGAGAGAGAGAGAGAGAGAGAGAGAGAGAGAGAGAGAGAGAGAGAGAGAGAGAGAGAGAGAGAGAGAGAGAGAGAGAGAGAGAGAGAGAGAGAGAGAGAGAGAGGGAAGTGAGAAAAAAAGGGAGAAAGAAAGCGAGATCAAAAGAGTCATAGATGTTACAGTATAATAAAAAAAGACAGAAAATGAAAACAATATGTTGAAAGCGACATTAATTCAGGATAGATAATTAGAATGGGAGAATGTTGTAGCATCGCTTGTATTTTGCCATTTTTATCTGCAAATGATGATACTTTACGAGATAAAACCAATACGATCATTATATACCATGTAAATATATTTGATAAAATTATTTTAATGAATAAACATTATACAAACACGTGTGGCAAAATCTTTAGAATATCCTTATCCCCATCCTATGCTAGGGTATCAGTGCTGGGAATTGACACGCCATGCACCGTACAGGGGTATGTATCGGCACTGTGCCATTCTTGCAGCAGGAAAGAAAGCAAAGCAGTACAACAACTCACACACACACACACACACACACACACTCAAGTGTGTGTGTGTGTGTGTGTGTGTGTGTGTGTGTGTTTATATATGTACATAAATGTCTGTATGCATGTAATTTATTCCTTTCTTTGTTTATCATATTTGTTTACTTATATATTTATGTATTTACTTATTCATTCATTCATACGGCAGCAAGATTTGCTTTGATCGGCTCTAATTGCATTGCATTTCGTCACATTTTAATTATGTTTATTTTTGGAGAAGATGGCCTTAGTAAGTTTATTCA
>NC_051387.1:6112140-6117140 GCF_015228065.2 Penaeus monodon | reverse complement strand
CAATAATAATAATGATCAAAATAATGATAATAATATTAATAATGATAGAATCTTAATGATTATTATCAACGTTATCACTACTTTCATTATCTTTATTATCATTATAATAATGATAATAATAAAAATGAAAATGATAATAATAATAATAATAATAATAATAATAATAATAATAGTAATAATAATAATAATAATAATTTTTAATATTGTTATTATTATAATAATTATTGTTATTATCATAATTATTATCATTGTTGCTATCATTATCATTATCATCATTACCATTATTCTAAAACACTGTAATAAAAATGACAAGTAATAATGATCATAATTATAAAACAGCGAAATTAATGTGAACATCAAAGGCAAAAACATTGATAATTCTATGATACTAAAAATGATAAAGATTATAATGATTACAATTATCCCTTTCATTTGGAACATTATATCAATGCTAAAAATGCAAATGACGGTGAATATTCATACAAATGCTAATGATAATAATAATAATGCCTATACCTGTATTAATATTAATGGCAGAACTAATACTAATATCGATGTTACTAATACCACTACTACCACACACCAATAATAACACCGGCAACAACCCATGCAATATCAGCAACAAAGACAACAACAACAACAATGATGATAACAATAATAATTATAATAATAATAACGCAAATATCATTGGCATCAAACAGCTGAGTCAAAATGAAAGTCCGCATTAGTGCTCCGCGTTAATTTGCGAATTATGATTCATATTTCCGGAACAGGCTCTCCCAAAATGATTCCAAAATTATTTACAACAATAGTAATACATAATAATTATATGATTTGCAGCACTAAATAATGGAATAATTCAATCGGAGGGCAATTTCCGTGCATTGCGTCAAAATTTTCGTTCACATCCGCTGAGAAAAATAAGATCAGATACAAAGAGATTCATAGAACCTCGAGCATGGAAAATTGCTTCAAAAGGAAATCCGAAAATAGAGGGGAAAAAAGGAGGGTAAGGAAAGCAAGAATAGAAAAAAAGAAAGAAAGAAAAAGGGGCAAAGAAGAGAGCTAATTAAAATAAACAAAAACACAAATCGGTCACGTGTCCATCTCCACTCAATAGCTGTCCCAGGAAGCCACGCCCCTTTATGGTTGATCAGCTGACACCACGCAGATGTTCCTCTCCCTCTCTTTCCCCTTTCCCTTTCCCTCTCTCTTTCTTTCTCTCTCTCTCTCTCCTTCCCTCTCCCCCTCCCTCTCCTCCCCCCTACCGAACATCCGCATCTGTCGGTCTCTCGGGCACGTATCGGCGGGGGGTGGGGGTGGGGGAGGGGAGAGGTGGAGAGGGTAAGGTATGGGGGAGGGGGCTGTGAGGAGGAGTATGGTCTAGGGGATAGGGAGGGGGATGGGAGAAGGCAGAGAAGAGTGAGGGAGGTAGTGAGGAAGAGGAGAAGACATAGGAGAGAGAAGGAAGCAGAGGGAGAAAGGGAGAAGGTAGAGAAGAAAGAGGGAAGCAGAGGAAGAAGAGGAGGGAGGACAGAAACAGAGGAGAACAGAGAGGGAGGTAGAGGGAGGAACGGAGAGGCATGCGAGAGAAAGGGAGAGAGAGGGGAGGCGAGAAAGACAGAGAGGGGGAAGGCGAGAAAGACAGAAGGAGGCAGAAAGAGAAGGGGAAAAGGTAGAGAACAGAGAGGGAGGCAGAGGGGGAAAACGAGAAGCAGAGAAAGGGAGGCAGAGGGGGAACGCGAGGAGGGGGGGGGACGAGGTCAGGTCAAGGGGAGGAGACAAGCACGTGGTGAATCAACAGAATGCTAATGACATACACACGCACTCCACTTGTGTCTATAAAGCGACACGCGTTCAAATGGGCGGGGTCTGGATGCACAGGGTGGGCGATGGGCGTTCCTGTGGGGTCGCATCTCCCTGGCTTTGTTTGTCTCTGAGTCTGGTTGTGGTGTTTGTCTCTGTTCTTGTATCTTTCACTTACTCTCTTTCTCTTTCGATAACTTTATTTTTTTCTGTTTGACTCTTTTTTTTGTATGTCTGTGTTTGTCTGTCTCGTCTCTCGTCTCTCTCTCTCTCTCTCTCTTCTTCTTCTTCTTCTTCTTCTCCTCCTTTGTATCTCTTTCTGTTTGTTTGACTGTTTGCCTCATTCCCACCTATCTCCCCCCCTTTCTTCCCTTCCTCTCTCTTCTCCCTCCCCCTTCCTCTTTATCCCCTTTCTCCCCTCCTCCCCCATCCTTTAGCCCTCTTTTCTCCTCATTCCTTTCTTTCCCCTTTTCATTCCTACTTCCTTCCTTTCTCTCCCTCCCTCCCCCTCTCTCTCTTTCCCATCTCTTCCTCCCTCGTTTCTCTGTTCATCACACCACTCCCTTACCTTCTTCTCTTTCTCCCTCTCCACCTCTCTTCTCCTCTCCTTCCCTCCTTTTCCTTCCTTCTTTCTCTCCATTTCCATCTTCCCTCTGTTCTTCCCTGCTTTCCCTCCCTTCCCTTTCCTTTTCTCCCTCCCCTTTTCCCCCACACCCGCTCTCCCTCTCACTCCCTCCTCTCCTCCCCCCTCTCACTCCCTCTCTTCCCCTCCTTCCCTCCCACTCCCTCTCTCCTCCCCTCCTTCCCCCCCACTCTTCCCCGCTCACCTCAGCCTCCCTGATCTCCTTATCTCCGGCAGTTGGCAGATGGATCACTTCGAGCAGTCATGACAGATGCTTGATGCTGATAGTGATAACGATAAGGGAAGAGGCGATAACCACGGCGGCAATTGTGATAACGATGGTGATAAGGCGGTAGTTGTTGTGGGTGATGAGGATAATGGTGATGAGGGTAATTATGGAGCCGATGGTGATGGCGATGACGGAGACAATGGTGAGGATGGCGATGATGGAGACGATGGTGATGATGGCGATGACGTTGATGATGATGATGATGATGATGAGAGTAATGAATCTGATACTACACTTAATGTAATAAGCTTCAGTAATAGTAATACTGATTATTAGAGCGACATTAATAATAACACAATAAGATAATACACACAAATAATACACAAACAGGGCACAAAGACAACTCAAATAACAAAGAAAACCCAAAAAAAGAAAAACCAATACTAAAAAGCATTGACAGCGCGGGGACAAAAACCCATTTAAACATAGTAAAAACAACAAAAAAACAATATTAATAAACGCTAATACGCCCATAATCATGCTAATGGCAGTCTGGGGTCGCTCATAAAGGCAGTGTGGGTGCCATGGAGTGCCATAGAGAGCCATAAAGTGCCATAGAATGCCATTGAGATCAAGCGTCGAGCGGAAGAAACGAGAATTCTTGTTGAAAAAATCCCATTGAAAAATATTCGCGGTTTTATACATCAACTATATTCATGCTATTCACTGGGGATTTTCCCTTGAGGAATTATTACCCTTTTGGTACAGAAAAGGGAAGGAAGGGGGGCACGGGAGAGAGAGAGAGAGAGAGAGAGAGAGAGAGAGAGAGAGAGAGAGAGAGAGAGAGAGAGAGAGAGAGAGAGAGAGAGAGAGAGAGAGAGAGAGAGAGAGAGAGAGAGAGAGAGAGAGAGAGAGACAGAGAATTGTTAAAGTCAACAGAGAAAGAGAGAAAGAAAGTGAAAGAGAGAAAGAGAGAGTAATAGAGATAGCTAGCTAGCTAGCTAGCTAGCTAGATAGAGAGAGAGAGAGAAAATTGTTCAACTCAACAAAGAGAGAGAGAAATAGAGATAGATAAATAGATAGATAGATAGAGAGATATATAGACAGAAATAAATAGATAAATAGACAGACAGACAGCCAGATAGATAGATAGAGAGATATAGAGATAGACAGATAGATAGATAGATAGATAGATAGATAGATAGATAGATAGAGAGAGAGTAATAGAGAAAGAGAAAGAGAGAGAAAAAGATCATAGCAAAACCAGCTGGGAACTTGCCAGAAAACCATCTGCTTAGAATTCGCGACTTCACAAGACCGCTGCTATGGAGATAAAACACCCGAATGATGCTATTTGCATATGCCATCCCTTGTAAAAGTCACAAAAGTGTTTGAGCGATAAATGGCCGGCTAATTTTGCGCGGGAAATTTTGTCCTCGCGTGTGTGTCATCAGCAGGAGCTTTTCATTCTGATATTTTTTCTCTTTTTTTCATGAATTGTTTGCATTCAATATAGTTTAATGAAAACGTGAATAAATATTTTAATTAAATATGAAAAAAATAATGCATTCCAATATGGACTGGAAAATATCAACATATATATTCAAAGTACGAAGTAGTAAAAAAAATATGTAATCTTTGGTCAGATGAAAAAGTATAGCATTTGATTATTTTTCTCTCAAAATAATTAATGTCAACAATCATGATTAGAAATTATAACAATATATTTTTTTTGTTTTGGTTGACAGGTCAGTGAATAATAATAATAATAATAATGATAAAAAAAAAACGTAAACACAAATTAATATCTAAAAAAAAAGGTTAACATATGAATAATGGAAGACTAAAATATGTTAGATCAACAACAAAGCGGTAAACTATTACAGTAAACAATCATTAATAAAAATGACTGACCGCAAGGAAAATAAATTGAAAAATAATAATGCCTGGAAAATATCATAAATAGACTGACATAAAATTAAATCAAACTTGGATCTAAATCATTTTAAAAATGTTCTTTTTCGTCAGCTTTGTAAAAACAACAACAACAATGCAACGCTCACTTTTTCAATGCCTTTTTTTTTTGTTGTTGGAACAAGGAAAAATGTATATTGTGCGTAAAATAACTCTGCATACAAAGATATCTAAATGGATGACGATGGTAATGATGATGATGATCATAGCATTAATAATAATAATGATGATTGCAATGATAGCGAAAGTAATAATAACGATGATAATAATAATGATGATGATGATAATAAATATCATCATTATTGCAACACAACGACAACGGCAATAATGATAATGATGATGATGATGATGATGATGATGATGATGATG
>NC_051387.1:6082140-6092140 GCF_015228065.2 Penaeus monodon | reverse complement strand
CAGCCCAATAACTGAACTTTTAACCAATTTTTGGGTTGCTCCATATGTAATATTCAGCTCGTAAGACCCCATTAAACTTTGATTGACTTTCAAACAGAAGGCGGGTTTTAAAAAGGAAAACTTGAGGTGAGGAAGACCGTTTTTGTGCTGGAAGAAAACGTAGTTTATAGCATCAAAGCATTTTGGAAATATGTTAGACATGTAGGATTATAATGAATAAAAAAAAAAACACACACACACACACACACACATACATACACACACACATACATACACACACACATACACACACACACACACACACACACACACACACACACACGCGCGCACGCACACACACACACACACACACACACACACACACACACACGCACGCACACACACACTTTCTCTCTTTCTCCCTGTCTCCCCCCCCCCCCACGGTTATTTTGTAACCTGCCTCACCTCTCCTATTTATCTTTCTTTTATTGCTTGCCTTTTTTTTCTCTCCTTATTTTCCTATTATGTCCTGTTTCTCTCTTTGCTTTTTTTTTTTTTTTTTTTTTTTTTTTTTTTTTTTTTTTTTTTTTTTTTTTTTACATTCTGTTTTCCTCTCATGTCTCATATTTCCGATTTCTTATATTTTTTTTCTCTCCTCTGTTTATTCTTATCCGTTTCTTGTCCATTTTATTTTTATTTTGTTCCATTTCCCATCTTTATTCTTCACTCTTCTCTGTTATTCGCTAGTCTCTCTCTTCTTCTCTCTCTCTCTCTCATTCATCTGTATCCACTTTTATGTTGTGTTTATTCTCCTGTCTTTTCTTTTTTTCTTTGTTCCTCTCTGTTTCTCCTTCTCCCCTCTTTCTCCCCTTTTTTCTATCTTCCCGAATACCCATTTAGGATTTTTCTGCATCACTCTTTTCCTCACTCTTTATTCTCTGTTTCTATCCCACCTCCCCCTTTCATTTCTTTGCTTTTTCTATACGTTATTCACTTACCTCGCTTTATTGCCCCCTTTTCTCCCCTTCTGCCTCATCTCTCTTTTATTACCTTCATTCCCTCGTCCCTTCTTTTACCCCCATCTAATCCTTCTTTTTTCACAACCTCCCTTTCCTCCTCCCCTTTTCACAACCTCCCTTTCCTCCTCCCTTTTTCACAACCTCCCTTCCCTCCTCCCTTTTTCACAACCTCCCTTTCCTCCTCCCCTTTTCACAACCTCCCTTTCCTCCTCCCTTTTTCACAACCTCCCTTTCCTCCTCCCTTTCTCCTTTCCCTTCCTGCTCTAACCTTCCACACCCTCATTTTACTTCTCATTTTCTCTTTCCCCATTTTCTCTTCTCCTTCCCATCTCATCCTCCCTCCTTCCTTCTCCCTTCTTACTACCTCCCGTTCCCTCCTCCATCCCCCTTCCTTCTCCGTCCTCCGTTCTTTCACTCTCCTCCCTCCTCCTCCATTCTTCCTCCTCTCACTCCCCCCTCTTCTTTTTCCCCCTCTCCCTCCACTTTTCTCCATCCCTCCTCCTCCTTCTCCCCTTTCTTCCTCCTCCTTTCTCCCCTCCCTCTCCCCTTTCCCCTTCCTTCTCCTCTCTCCCTCCGTCCCCTCCTTCCCCCACCCCTCCTCCTTCCTCCCTTCTCCCCTCCCCCCTCTCCCATCCCTCCTCCGTCCTCCTTTTTCCCTCCCCTCCTTCTTCCACCCTTCCTCCTCCTCCTTTTTCCCTCCTCTCTCTTGCACTATCTCCCTCCCCCCTCCCTCCTCCTCCTTCTCCCGCTTCTCTTCCCCTCATTATCCTCCTCCCTCATTCATCCCGAGGGACAAGGGGAAGTTTAAGCTCCTCCTTAACTACTCCCCTCGTCCCCTCTGTTTACAACATTGTTCCCTAACCGACTAAAGTCAACAAACTACCTTCTTTTCCCCTCTTTTCTCTTTTTTTCCCTCCCCCCCCACTCTTTTTCCCCTTTTTTTTGGTAGCCGCGAAGGGAAGGGGAGGCTTCCTGTCCCCTCCTCTGTCTCGTGGAGCAAATTATTTTCGCCTCTGTTTTCTTTGTTTTCCCCCCCCTCCGTCCTTTATCTTTTCTTTTTTCTTCTTTTTTCTTCTTTTTTCTTTTCTTTTTTCTTCTTTTTTCTTTTTTCTTCTTTTTTCTTTTCTTTCTTTCTTTTTTCTTTTCTTTTTTCTTTCTTTCTTTTTCTTTTCTTTTCTTTTTTCTTTTTATCTTTCTTTTTTCTTTTTCTCTTTCTTTTTATCTTTTTTTTTCTTTTTTCTTTTTTCTCTTTCTTTTTCTTTTTCTTTTTCTCTCTCTTACTCTTTCTTTGACATTTGGTTTTTATTTCTGTTTTGGATTTTTTTTCTATCTTTTTTTCTTTTTCTGTCTGCTTGTTCGTCTCTCTTCTTCTCTATCTCTTTCTCTATATCTGTCTCTGTCTGCCTGTCTATCTGTCTGTCTGTCTGTCTATCTTTCTGTCTCTCTCTTCCTTTTTATCTCTTTTTCTGTCTCTCTCTTTTTTCTTCCTCTCTTCCTCTTCCGTTTCGCTTATATTAAGATGTTTCTTCTTCCTTTGTCTTTCCTTCTTCTTCCTTCCTTGCTTCCTCTTCATCTTCTCTTCCTTATCTACCTCTTCTATTTCTCCCTCCCTGTTCATATCCTTCCTTATTCCTTCATATTTTTTCCTTCTTCCTCCTTCTCCTTATTCGCCTTTGCTACTCCCTCCCCATTTCTCTTTCCTTTGTATTCATGCACTCTAGGTTTCCCTCCTTCCTCCTTCCCTTTCTCTGTTTCCCTTCGTTATTTCTTCTTCTCACATTCTCTCCCTCCTCCTTCCTCTTTCGCTTTCTCTGTTTCTCTTCGTTATTTCTTCTTTTCACATTCTCTCCCTTTTTCCACCTCTCTTCTCTTCCTCCTTCCCTTTCTCTGTTTCCCTTCGTTATTTCTTCTTCTCATATTCTCTTCATCTTTCCGCCTCTCTCCTTCTCTTCCTCCTCCTTCCTCCTCTCTTCGTCTTTCTTCCTAATTTCCCATCTTTCTGATCCTTTCTCCCTCTATTCTTCCTTTCCGTTCAGACGTCCCTTCTCTCCGTCTCTCCTTTTCCTCTCTCCTTCTGTCCCTGCTTTCTTCCTCTTTTCTCCCTTTCTTATTCCTGGCGCATTCGACCGTTTCCCTCTCCGCCCTTCCTATCTTTTTCTCGTTATCCGCCCTTCCTATCTTTTTCTCGTTATCCGCCCTTCCTATCTTTTTCTCGTTATCCGCCCTTCCTATCTTTTTCTCGTTATCCGCCCTTCCTATCTTTTTCTCGTTCTCCACTTCCGTTTTCTCGACTTTCCTCCTCATTTCCTCTTCCAACTGCGTTTATCTTCTTTTTCCCCATCTTTCACCCCTTCCCTCTTTCTCCTGCTTTCTCTCCCTCTTTCCTCGTTTCATATCTCGTTCTTTTCTTCCTCTTCTCTCGTTTCTTATCTCCTTCCTTCCTCCCTCTTCCCTCGTTTCTTCTCCTTTCTCCCTCTTCCCTCGTTTCTTCTCCTTTCTCCCTCTTCCCTCGTTTCTTCTCCTTTCTCCCTCTTCCCTCGTTTCTTCTCCTTTCTCCCTCTTCCCTCGTTCTTCTCCTTTCTCCCTCTTCCCTCGTTTCTTCTCCTTTCTCCCTCTTCCCTCGATTCTTCTCCTTCCTCCCTCTTCCCTCGTTTCTTCTCCTTTCTCCCTCTTCCCTCGTTTCTTATCTCCTTCCTTCCTCCCTCTTCCCTCGTTCTTCTCCTCCTTTCCTCTTCCCTCGTTTCTACCTCCTCTTCTCCTCTTTCCTCGTTCTTATCCTTCTCCTCTTCCTCGTTTCTTATCCCTTTCTTCCCTCGTTTCTTCTCCTTTCTCCCTCTTCCCTCGTTTCTTCTCCTTTCTCCCTCTTCTCTCGTTTCTTATCTCCTTCCTTCCTCCCTCTTCCCTCGTTTCTTCTCCTTTCTCCCTCTTCCCTCGTTTCTTATCCTTTCTCCCTCTTCTCTCGTTTCTTATCTCCTTCCTTCCTCCCTCTTCCCTCGTTTCTTATCCTTTCTCCCTCTTCCCTCGTTTCTTATCCTTTCTCCCTCTTCTCTCGTTTCTTATCTCCTTCCTTCCTCCTCTTCCTCGATTCTTCTCCTTTCTCCCTCTTCCCTCGTTTCTTCTCCTTTCTCCCTCTTCCCTCGTTTCTTATCTCCTTCCTTCCTCCCTCTTCCCTCGTTTCTTATCCTTTCTCCCTCTTCCCTCGTTTCTTATCCTTTCTCCCTCTTCCCTCGTTTCTTCTCCTTTCTCCCTCTTCCCTCGTTTCTTCTCCTTTCTCCCTCTTCCCTCGATTCTTCTCCTTCCTCCCTCTTCCCTCGTTTCTTCTCCTTTCTCCCTCTTCCCTCGTTTCTTATCTCCTTCCTTCCTCCCTCTTCCCTCGTTTCTTCTCCTTTCTCCCTCTTCCCTCGTTTCTTCTCCTTTCTCCCTCTTCCCTCGTTTCTTATCCTTTCTCCCTCTTCCCTCGTTTCTTATCTCCTTCTTCTCCCTCTTCCCTCGTTTCTTATCCTTTCTCCCTCTTCCCTCGTTTCTTATCCTTTCTCCCTCTTCCCTCGTTTCTTATCCTTTCTCCCTCTTCCCTCGTTTCTTATCCTTTCTCCCTCTTCCCTCGTTTCTTCTCCTTTCTCCCTCTTCCCTCGTTTCTTATCTCCTTCCTTCCTCCCTCTTCCCTCGTTTCTTCTCCTTTCTCCCTCTTCCCTCGTTTCTTCTCCTTTCTCCCTCTTCCCTCGTTTCTTCTCCTTTCTCCCTCTTCCCTCGTTTCTTACCTCCTTCCTTCCTCCCTCTTCCCTCGTTTCTTCTCCTTTCTCCCTCTTCCCTCGTTTCTTCTCCTTTCTCCCTCTTCCCTCGTTTCTTATCTCCTTCCTTCCTCCCTCTTCCCTCGTTTCTTCTCCTTTCTCCCTCTTCCCTCGTTTCTTATCCTTTCTCCCTCTTCCCTCGCTTCTTACCTCCTTCCTTCCTCCCTCTTCCCTCGTTTCTTATCCTTTCTCCCTCTTTTCTCGTTTATCTCCTTCCTTCCTCCCTCTTCCCTCGTTTCTTCTCCTTTCTCCCTCTTCCCTCGTTTCTTATCCTTTCTCCCTCTTTTCTCGTTTATCTCCTTCCTTCCTCCCTCTTCCCTCGTTTCTTCTCCTTTCTCCCTCTTCCCTCGTTTCTTATCCTTTCTCCCTCTTCCCTCGCTTCTTACCTCCTTCCTTCCTCCCTCTTCCCTCGTTTCTTCTCCTTCCTCCCTCTTCCCTCGTTTCTTATCCTTTCTCCCTCTTCCCTCGTTTCTTATCTCCTTCCTTCCTCCCTCTTCCCTCGTTTCTTCTCCTTTCTCCCTCTTCCCTCGTTTCTTCTCCTTTCTCCCTCTTCCCTCGTTTCTTCTCCTTTCTCCCTCTTCCCTCGTTTCTTCTCCTTTCTCCCTCTTCCCTCGTTTCTTATCTCCTTCCTTCCTCCCTCTTCCCTCGTTTCTTCTCCTTTCTCCCTCTTCCCTCGTTTCTTATCCTTTCTCCCTCTTCCCTCGTTTCTTATCTCCTTCTTTTCCCCTCCGAGACCTTTCCCCACTAAAGCTGCCTCTCGGACGCGCGCTTACGCCCCCATACAAGGCTAACTGGCGGTTTTGTGGAAGGAAGAAAGGTAGTTTCAGATTCTCCCACCAGATGGACTCGTTATTTGGGTTGTTGAGGGAGGGAGGGAGGGTAGGGAGAGGAGGGAGGGGAGGGAGGGGAGGGAGAGGAGGGAGGGGAGGGAGGAGAGGGAGGGAGGAGAGGGAGGGAGGAGAGGGAGGGAGAGGGAGTAGAGGAGGGAAGGAGTGTAAGGAGGGGAGGGAAGTAGGGAGGGTGGAAGGAAGAGTAGCGTGGGCAGATGAGAAAGAGGTAAGGAGGGAAGGAAGGAGGGAGGGTAGGAAAGAAGGGAAGAAGGGAGGATAGGGAAGGAAGATAGGGAGGGAAGATAGAGAGGGAGAGTAGGAAAGGAGGGTAGGTAGGAGAGAAGATAGGAAGGGTATTGAGGGTAGAGAGGGAGGGAGGGAATGAAGGGTAGGAGGGAGGGAAGGGAGGGACTCAGGGAGGGTAGAAGGGAAGGAAGGTAGGAGTGAGGAAAGAAGGAAGTGATAAGGAAGAAGAGAGGGAAGGAAGGAATGAAAGCAAGGAATGAAGGAAGGCGGGATGGAAAGAGTATGAAGGGAGGAGCAGCGAGAGACAGAGGAAGAGAGAGAGAGAGATAAAGAGGGAGAAGGGAGGGATAGAGAGGACAGAAGAGAAGAGTGAAGGAAGGGAGGACAAAAAGGAAGGAAAGAAAGAGAGAAAGAAGGACAGAAGGGAAAAAAAGAGAGGAAGGAGTAGGGAGGAAAGAAGGGAGGAAGGAAGGAATAGAGAGGGTACAGAGTAAAGGAGAGCAAGAGGAATGAAAATGAAGGGAGGGAAGCAAGGAGGGTGGGAGAGTAGAAAGAGGGTTAAAGAGGAAGGGAAAGAGTAAAGGAAAGAGAAAGAGAAGGGTTAAGAGGGAAAGAGGAGAGGAAAAAAGGATGGAAAGAGAGAGTAAGAGGGACAGAAGGATGGAAGGGAAGAGAGAAGGAGAAAGCGACCAAGACGAGGAGGAAGGAGGGCGAAAGAGGGAGGAGAAAGAGAGGGATCGAGAGTAAATAAAACAAGAGAGTAATTAAGTAAACAAGAATGAAGGAAGAGAGAGGGAAGATAAAGAAAGGGAAATGATAGGGAGAGAAGAGAAGAGAAAAGGAGATATTCAGGGAGAGAATGGGGAGGTGGAGAGGAAGAGAGAGAGAGGAGGGGGGTGGAGAATAAGAATGAGAGAGAGAGAGAGAGAGAGAGAGAGAGAGAGAGAGAGAGAGAGAGAGAGAGAGAGAGAGAGAGAGAGAGAGAGAGAGAGAGAGAGAGAGAGAGAGAGAGAGAGAGAGAGAGAGAGAGAGAGAGAGAGAGAGAGAGAGAGAGAGAGAGAGAGAGAGAGAGAGAAAGAGAGAGAAAGCGAGTGCGACAGCGAGAGCGAGAGCGAGAACGAGAGAGAAAGAGAGAAAGAGAAAGCGAGAGTGAGAGTGAGAACGAGAATGCAAGAAAATGAGAAAACGATTGCAAGAAAACGAGAAAGAGAGAGAGAGAAAAAAAGAAAAGAAAAAGAAGGAGGGAAAAAAAGCAAATGAGAGAAAAACAAAAAAACAAAAATAAGAACGAAAAAGAGAACGAATGAGAAAAAAAAACTATATCATAGCGAGAAAAAAACCCTCCCCCCCCCAAAAAAAAAAAAAAAAAAAAAAATCGCACCTGAATTTCACAACATATTGTTCTCTTTATGGCCAAGCACCCATGCAAACACATTATTTAGACGTACCATGTAATTAAATGAGCGTACATTTGGCGCAATGTACTCTCGCCGTAAGTTCACGGAAGGGATGATTAGGCTGTGTGCTTTGGAGTGTTTGTTTGGTTGTTTGTTTGCTGTGCCTTTGTTTGAGTCTTTGTGTCTGTTTGTTTATTTGTTTGTTTTTTGTTTGTCTTTGTTTGTGTCTTTGTGTCTGCTTCTTTATTTGTTTGTTTTTTGTTTGTCTTTGTTTGTGTCTTTGTGTCTGTTTGTTTATTTGTTTGTTTTTGTTTGTCTTTGTGTCTGTTTGTTTATTTGTTTGTTTTTTGTTTGTTTTGATTTGTTGTTATTCTTTTGTTTGAGTCTTTGTTTGTTTGTGATTATTATGTGGATTGTTCTTTGTTTGTTGTTTGTTATTTATTTGTGGAGTGTTGTTTGTTTATTGTTTGTCTTTGTTTGTTGTTTGCCGTTTGTTTGTTTTTGTTGTTTGTTTTTGTTGTTTGTAGTTTGCTTGTTTGTTGGTTATTTGTTTATTGTTGGTTTGATGTTTGTCATTTGGTTGTTTGTTGTTTTTTGTTTGTCGTTTGTTTATCTTTGTGCATTTTGTTGTTTGTTTTTGTGTGTTTTTCGTTGTTTGTCGTTTGTTTGTAGACGTTATTCACGCATTATAATCATGTCGAATTAGGGGGTAATATTATTTTGTTCTGTGAGTTCGATGTAGGAGAGACGATAGATGAATAGATAGATAGATAGACATATGGATAGATAGATAGATAGATAGACATATGGATAGATAGATAGATAGACATATGGGATAGATAGATAGATGAATAGATAGATAGATGGCTTGATGGATAGATAAATACATGGAGAGATAGATAGATAAACATATGGGATAGATAGATAGATGAATAGATAGATAGATGGCTGGATGGATGGATAGATACATGGAGAGATAGATAGATAGACATATGGGATAGATAGATAGATAGATGCATAGATAGATAGATGGCTGGCTGGATGGATAGATACATGGAGAGATAGATAGATAGACATATGGGATAGATAGATAGATGAATAGATAGATAGATGGCTGGCTGGATGGATAGATACATGGCGAGATAGATAGATAGACATATGGGATAGATAGATAGATGAATAGATAGATAGATGGCTGGCTGGATGGATAGATACATGGAGAGATAGATAGATAGACATATGGGATAGATAGATAGATAGATGAATAGATAGATAGATGGCTGGCTGGATGGATAGATACATGGAGAGATAGATAGATAGACATATGGGATAGATAGATAGATGAATAGATAGATAGATGGCTGGCTGGATGGATAGATACATGGAGAGATAGATAGATAGACATATGGGATAGATAGATAGATGAATAGATAGATAGATGGCTGGCTGGATGGATAGATACATGGAGAGATAGATAGATAGACATATGGGATAGATAGATAGATAGATGAATAGATAGATAGATGGCTGGCTGGATGGATAAATACATGGATAGATGGATAGATAGACATATGGGATAGATAGATAGATGAATAGATAGATAGATGGCTGGCTGGATGGATAGATACATGGAGAGATAGATAGATAGACATATGGGATAGATAGATAGATGAATAGATAGATAGATGGATAGATACATGGAGAGATAGATAGATAGACATATGGGATAGATAGATAGATAGATGAATAGGCAGATAGATGGCTGGCTGGATGGATAAATACATGGATAGATGGATAGATAGACATATGGGATAGATAGATAGATGGCTGGATGGATAGATAGATACATGGATAGATAATTAGATAGACATATGGGATAGATAGATGAGTAGATAGAGAGAGAGGGATATAAAGATTGAAGATAGATAGCTAGATAGACAGATAGATAGAGAGAGATATTGATAAAAAAGAAGAAGGTAGGTAGATAGATGGATAAATAGATAGATAGATAGACAGATAGATAGATAGAAAGATAGATAGATAGACAGATACATACATACATACTTACATTCAATCATTCTTTCATTCATTCATACATAAATACACATTTGTATACATACATACATACATACATTCATACATATGTAGATTGATAGATAAGTAGATAGATAAACATACTGATTGATAGACAAATGAATAGATATATAAAAAGATATATAGATAGAGCGATAGATAGGTAGATAGAGAGACAGGCAGACAGGTAGATAGATGGACGTAGATGAAACGTACATGAGAGAAAATGAGACAGTGAAAGACAGAAGGAGAGAGAGAAAAAAATGTTTTAACATACTCAATTATCCCAGACACTCATTTTATTGTGAAATTATTCTTGTATCGATCTGATTTACGCAGCACCAAACATTTTGTTCATGTTTACCTGCAAGCAATATATCAGCGAACAAACGGGGAATAACTAACATACAAACCAGGAACTATTATTGTAAGTATCTTAACCTCTTGCAAGTATTTTAACCACCACCTCAAAAAAAGTAATTTTTAAACCAGACGTTAATAGAAGTATTTATTCGTTCATCTAGTGTTCACTAGAATCACTTGTTTACCAGTGTTCACCTGAGTCACTCGTTCATCTAGTGTTCAGCTGACTCTCTCGTTCACCCAGTATTCACCTGAGTCACTCGCAGTAGGTGTGAGGAGGACAAGAGACCGCGGGATTAAACTTT
>NC_051387.1:6067140-6072140 GCF_015228065.2 Penaeus monodon | reverse complement strand
TCATCACCCACCTCTTCTTCCTTCCTTCATTACCTTTCTCTTCTTCCTGTTTTCTTCATTTTTCACTTTCTCTCGTCACTTTTTCTTCTCGTTTCTTCATCTCATTCTCAGATTCATCATCTCTATTTCTCTTTTTCGTCTATTTTTCCCTTTATTCATCACATTTTTATTACCTTTATTATCTTGTTATCAACTTATCATCTTGTTATCAACTTATCATCTTGTTATCAACTTATCATCTTGTTATCAACTTATCATCTTGTTATTAACTTGTTATCTTGTTATCAACTTATCATTTTTCTTATCCCCTTTATCATCTTTATTCGTTTTTTATTCTCACAAATCTTCTTACTACCATCTTTATTTACATTTCCTCCATCCCTGATTCATCAACGTTTTCCTTGGTTCTCGTTTTATTCTATTTTCTCTATTCCTAATCTTTTTTTTTACCTCCTTGTTTACTTGTCTTTATTGTTTGTTTGTCTGTTTCATTGTCTTTTTTCTTGCTTATTGGCTTCCTTATTTCCTTGTTTGTCTCTTTTTTGTTTGGTTGTTTAAGGTTATTTGTTTCCATTTTTGATGGCTTGTTTATTTGTTTATTTCTTTGTTTCCATGATTTATCTGTCTATTTGCCTGGTTGATTGTTTGATTGCTTATCCTTTTCCTTGTTTAGTGTCTTCACTGTTTCCTTGATGCCTTGCTTGCTTGGATTCCTGGTTGAATATGTTATTGCAGAGCGTGTGAAATGCAACATTGCTTCGGTAAACGTTTGCAACATGAATCTCATGGCTTAAACATGTTCATGCCGACTAAAGCAACGTCTTGCAATACAAACATTGCAAGGGAACAAGAAAGAGAGGGAGAGAGAGGCAGAGAGAAAGGGAGAGAAAGAGAGAAAGAGAGAGAGAGAGAGAGAAAGCGAGAGAGAGAGAGAGAGAGAGAGAGAGAGAGAGAGAGAGAGAGAGAGAGAGAGAGAGTGAGAGTGAGAAAGAGAGAGAGAAAGAGTAAGAGAGAGCAACGTCTTGCAATACAAACATTGCAAGTGAACAAGAAAGAGAAGGCGAGAGAGGCAGAGAAAGGGAGAGAAAGAGAGAAATATAGATAGATAGATAGAGGGGGGGGAGATAGTTAGTTAGTTTGATAGATAGATAGATAGATAGATAGATAGATAGATAGATAGATAGACAGATAGGTAGATAGATAGATAGATAGATAGAGAGAGAGGGACAGAGAAAGAGACAGACAGGCAGACAAACAGACAGACAGAGACAGAAACAGAGACAGAGAGATTGAGAGACAGAGGCAGGCAAAGACAGAAACAGAGTGTACACGCCCCTGTGTGTGTGTGTACATGACCGTGTGTGCATGAGAGTGTGTGTCCGTGACTGCATGCGTCTGTCCGTCCCGCGTGCCTGCGGAGCCGCGACCTCATCCATCGCCAGCCGGACGCGCTCGTTGTTCCCCCAGAAACGAGTCTTTCCTGCTCAAGCCTCGTCCTTCTGCAAGACCCCCGTGACCTGGCTGGCGCCTGAGCCTTCCTCCCCCGCCGGCCGGAGAAGCCACGCCACGCTTACGACTTCTCGTCTCTCTGCTGCTGTCGCGATTCCTTTTCGGGGAGAGGAATTGAAATAAAATACGAAAAAGAATGATAAAGAAGAGGAGGAAGAATAAAAAAAATCGTCATAATTCGAGAGCAGAGTTGAAGGTCGAGTAATACGTTTATGCTGTGATGTGTGTCACCCTCGTATATTCGGGGCCGAGGCTGCGCTGCCACACGCTCTCGCGTTTAACTCGAAGCACCGTGTTTGCATTTGTATATATATTATCTCTGACTCCCTCCTCGCTTACCGTATCTTGCTCTCTCTGTCTCTGTCTCTGTCTTTGTGTCTGTCTGTCTGTCTGTCTGTCTGTCTGTCTCTCTCTCTCTCTCTCTCTCTCTCTCTCTCTCTCTCTCTCTCTCTCTCTCTCTCTCCGTGGTTCTTCCTCTATCTGTGTTTATTTTCTCTGTTTATTCATCTCTCTCTCTATCTACCTGCTCACCAATGTACGTTTCCCCCGTCTATCTCATCCGGCCTGTCTGTTAAATCTACCCATCCATCTACCTGTCTATCTACCTATCTATCAATTTATCTATCTCCCATTTCCTTATCTCTCCTCGCCCGCCGTCAAGAAGTCGACCCGTTACGTCACCGCCGCTGTCAACTTGTCAGGTGATTAGGCAGCGGCCATTGACGATTTCCTTGACAAAGAACGAGTGACAGTTTCTGGCTCTTGAGCTCTTGAGATCGAGCTCTTTTCCTCTTTTCCTCTCGACTTTCCCCTCTCTTACTCTTTCTCCTCCTTTCGCCTGCTTTTACTCTTTCTGTTCTTAATTATTTCCTTGTTTTGGTATACCTTTTTTTTATTTGCTTGTTTCTGTTATATTCTGCAAACTCATTTTTCTTATTTATTTTAACTTTCTTCAATCGTCCTTTCCCTTCCTTCTTCTCTACTTCCTTCTTGCACTTTTCGTTCTCCTCTATTTTTTTCCTTCCATCTTCCCCTCTTCCTTTTCCGTCCTCATCCTTTCCTTTGCCTTTCCCTCTCTTCTTTTTCTCTCACTCTTCTTTTTCCTTCCTTATTCCCCTATTCTCTGCTCCCCCTCTTGTTTTCTTCCCTTCTCCTTTTGCAGTTATCAATTATCCTCTTTTTCCTTAATTTCATCCCCTCTTCCCTTTTCTCCTCCTCTTTTTCTTTCCTCCTTTCCTTCTTCCCTTTTCTCTTCCTCTTTTTCCTTCCTTCTTCCTCCCTCTTCCCTTTTCCCTCCGCTCCTCTTTTCCTACCCTGCTTCTCACCATTCTATTTATTCCCCTCCCTCCTTTAACTTTTATTCTCGCTTCCCCTCTTCCTTCCTTCCTCTCCTCCTTCCTTCTTTCATTTCTCTCTTCCCTCTCTTTCCCTCTTCCCTCCTTTACCCCCCCCCCCCCCATTTAGTATACAACATGTGTAGTATTTATTTTCAAGAACTGTAAAGTGAGATTAAATGTTATTGTATATTTTCACTCTTTTGTGTTATGTTTCTGGATTTCATTTACAATTTCATTTTCATTTTCCTTCTTCCTTATCCTTTTGAATGTTTTCGTATTTTATTTCTTTATCGTTGTTTTTTTGTGTGTCACTTTCGTAGAGTGCATTCTTTACTTTTCTCTTTCTGTCTGTCTTTGTCTCTGTTTCTCTCTCTCTCTCTCGTCTCTCTCTCTCTCGTCTCTCTCCTCTCTCTCTCTCTCTTCTCTCTCTCTCTCTCTCTCTCTCTCTCTCTCTCTCTCTCTCTCTCTCTCTCTCTCTCTCTCTCCTCTCTCCCCCTCCCTCCCTCCCTCCCTCCCTCCCTCATTACACTATTATCATGTCATCGCCATGTACTCTCTCTCACCCTGTCTGTCTCTATGCTGTAATTTTCTCTAACTGATAGTATGCTGTATCTTACTGTACCTGGGATATTGTATTTTTGATACTGTCTGTTGCGCTGATGTTGCATCGAAGATATCAAACTTCTGCAATAAATGTTTTGTTCACATAAACATGTATGCTGAACATCTTTTCTGTTTTTAAATGTGTGTTTCCCCGCATTTTTTAAGATAAAAAATCCATATCAATATTGGCTTTTGACTTTTACCTTTTCTTTATTTTTTATTGATTTATATTTTATGTTGTTTCTAAATTATGTTTTTCTTTTATTATCATTCTTTTTTCTCAGAGAACCCTATCCTTTTCGTGTAGATTCGTAGAACTTTTATATACAGTGTTCGTTATAGAGGTAACCGTGTCCGATTTCCTTGAGGTGGTCTTTGGATTAATATATATATATATATATATATATATATATATATATATATATATATATATGTATGTATGTATATATATATATATGTATGCATGTATGTCCTTTCTTCCCCCTTTTTTCTCTCTCTGCCTCTCCTCCTCTTTGTTCTTTTTTTCTTTCGTCTCCTCTTTACACTCCCTCTCTCTATCCATTTTTTCTACTCTTCCTTCCTCTTATTCCTCCCTCTCTCCCATCTCCCTTTATCAGTTTCTCTTCTCTTTCTTCAACCCTTACTCTCACCCTCATCCATCTCCCTTGTTCCATTATTCTCCTCACCCTTCCCCTTCTCCCTCATTCTCCCTCACAGCCACTCTCCTTTTCCCCTCCCTATCCTCACCTCCCCTTTCCCTCCCTATCCTCACCCCCTCCCTTTCCCTCCCTATCCTCACCCCCTCCCTTTCCCTCCCTATCCTCACCCCCTCCCTTTCCCTCCCTATCCTCACCCCCTCCCTTTCCCTCCCTATCCTCACCCCCCTCCCTTTCCCTCCCTATCCTCACCCCCTCCCTTTCCCTCCCTATCCTCACCTCCCCTTTTCCCTCCCTATCCTCACCCCCTCCTTTCCCTCCCTATCCTCACCCCCTCCCTTTCCCTCCCTATCCTCACCCCCCTCCCTTTCCCTCCCTATCCTCACCCCCTCCCTTTCCCTCCCTTACCTCACCCCCCTCCCTTTCCCTCCCTATCCTCACCCCCCTCCCTTTCCTCCCTATCCTCACCTCCCCTTTTCCTTCCCTATCTCACCCCCTCCCTTTCCCTCCCTATCCTCACCCCCCTCCCTTTCCTCCCTATCCTCACCCCCTCCCTTTCCCTCCCTATCCTCCCCCCCTCCCTTTCCCTCCCTATCCTCACCCCCCTCCCTTTCCTCCTATCCTCACCCCCTCCCTTTCCCTCCCTATCCTCACCCCCCTCCCTTTCCCTCCCTATCCTCACCCCCCTCCCTTTCCCTCCCTATCCTCATCTCCCCTCTCTTCCTCCCATTCCCCTCTCCACCCCCCCCTTTCCACCCTCACACCCCCTTCCATCAACTCGCCCCCTTTCCCCCTCCGTACTGCCAAGTCACTCCCTCACCCTAAGCTTATAACCCTAAAGGCTACTGAATCCCCTTAAACGATGTGCTAAACACGATTCAGTATCAATGTTACA
>NC_051387.1:6054640-6062140 GCF_015228065.2 Penaeus monodon | reverse complement strand
GTGTGTATATATATATATATATGTATATATAAATATATAATCTCTCTCTCTCTCTGTCTCTCTCTCTCTCTCTCTCTCTCTCTCTCTCTCTCTATATATATATATATATATATATATATATATATATATATGTATATATATATATATATATATATATATATATATATATATATATATATATATATATATATATATAAATGTGTGTGTGTGTGTGTGTGTGTGTGTGTGTGTGTGTGTGTGTGTGTGTGTGTGTGTGTGTGTGTGTGTGTGTGTGTGTGTGTGTGTGTGTGTGTACGTGTGTGTGCGTGTGCGTGCGTGTGTGTGCGTGTATGTGTGTGTGTGTGTTTGTGTAACACACACACACACACACACACACGCACACACACACACAACCACATCCATCCCACTCATGCACTCACGCCCACACCCTCCCACGCCCACCAACCCACGCCCACTCACCGACGCCCACACGTCATCGCTCGTAACTTATTGCGACAATTAAGTTTTGATTTTAGCTTCTCGTCGCTGGTCTCAGCTAATGGCAATCGATGCAGGCGCTGCTCCGGCACAAGAGGGCGGGGGGGGGGAGGAGGGGGAGGAAGGGAGGGTGGGAGAGGGAGGGTGAGGGGAGGGGAGTGGGTGAAGGAGGAGGGGGAGGAAAGGAGGGTGGGAGAGGGCGGGTGAGGGGAGTGGGTGAAGGAGGAGGGGGAGGAAGGGAGGGTGGGAGAGGGAGGGAGCGTGGTGAGGGGAGTGGGTGGAGGAGGAGGGGGAGAGGGAAGGTGGGTGAAGGGGGAGGGTGGGTGGAGGGGAGTGGGTGGAGGAGGAGGAGGGTGGGGAGAGGGTGGGGGGGAGGGGGAGTAGGGGAGAGGGTGGAGAGAGAGAGAGAGAGAGTGGAGGGTGGGTTTGGAGGGGTGAAGGGGGAGGGTGGATGAACGAGTGAATGGGTGGAGTGGGTGGAAGGGAGTGAGTGGAGTGGATGGGGTAGGTGGGGATGGGGTGGAGGGTAAGGGGGGGTGGGGGTTAAGTATCCAAAGGCACATAATTAACAAATATTAATCTTCGATGAAACAACAACGCCAACGCCAAGTACGGCAGCAACGAGAACAGGAACAATAGCAGGAGCAAGAAGAAGACGAACAACAACACCACCGCCATCACCACCACCTCCAACAACACCACCACCACTAACAATAATAAATACACCACCACCACCAACACCATCACCACCACCGCCACCAACACCACCACTATCACCACCTCCAACACCACCACCACCACTGACAATAATAACACCACCACCACCAACAACAACACCACCACCCCCATCACCACACCAACACCACCACCACCTCCAACAACACCACCACCACCAACAACAACACTACCCCCCCCCCCCCCCATTCCCCCTTCAAAGAGATGACGGCGACGATAACCTCTGCGTGAGAGGCGCTGCGATGACTCCACTTTTGTGATGACTTTGATGACTCTCATGATGGTAAAGCTTGACAGTGAGTGGGTGAGTGAATGCTTGTGAGTGAGTGAGTGTGAGTGCATGCTTGTGAGTGAGTGAGTGAGTGTGAGTGCTGCTTGTGAGTGAGTGAGTGGGTGAGTGAATGCTTGTGAGTGAGAGAGTGTGAGGGCATGATTGTGAGTGAATGAGTGAGTGAGTGAATGCTTGTGATTGAGTGAGTTAGTGAGTGAGCCAGTGAGTAAGTAAACGAGTGTTTGTGAGTAAGTTACTGAGTAAGTGAGTAAGTGAGTGAATAAGTGAGTGGATGAATGAGTTAGTGAATGAATGAATTAGTGAGTGAGAAAGTGAGTAAGCGAGTGAATGAATGAATTAGCGAGCAAGTGAATGAGTGAGTGAGTGAGTGAGTGAGCGAGTGGGTGAGTGAGTGAGTGAGTGAGTGAGCGAGTGGGTGAGTGAGTGAGTGAGTGAGTGAGTGAGTGGGTGAGTGAGTGCTTATGAGGTCGACAAATAAGATGATAACAATATGATCGCGATTTGACTTGTGTTGCGTGGATCATATTTCCATTTTTTTTAACAGATGGTACGGTGTAGGGTGTGAGTGGAGGGGGGCGGGGGAGAAGGGGAGGGAGGTGGAGGGGGGTGGAGGGGGTGGAGGGGTTTGAAATGGAGGGGTGGAGAGGGGGGTGGGGAGGATGAGGATAAGGGGAGATTTAGATCTGTGTGTGTGTGTGAGAGGGAGAGGGAGGGAGGGAGGGAGGGAAGGAGAGGGAGGGAGGGAGAGAGAGAGAGAGAGAGAGAGAGAGAGAGAGGAAGAGAGAGAGAGAGAGAGAGAGAGAGAGAGAAATATGAGAGAGAGAGAGAGAGAGAGAGAGAGAGAGAGAGAGAGAGGAGAGAGAGAGAGAGAGAGAGAGAGAGAGAGAGAGAGAGAGGGGGAAGAATAATGCCTGGAAAGATGAAAAAAGAGAATGAAATAGAAAGAACGAATGTCTTGTACGAGAGAGACAGGAAATGACAGAAAGTGACAGTTGGATTGAGTGCCAAGAAAACACTCTTATACTTTCTTACAAGAGATAGATTGGACACACGAATAAACACACACACACACACACACACACACACACACACACACACATTCTCTCCCTCTCTCTCTTTCTCTCTCTCCTTCTCCCTCTCTCTCTATCTCTCCCTCTCTTTTCCTACCTCTCTCCTTCCCATCCATCTCCCTCCCTCCCCCCCCCTCTCTCTCTCTTTCTCTCTCTCCTTCTCCCTCTCCCTCTATCGCTCCTTCTCTCTCCCTACCTCTCTCCTTCCCCTCCGACTCCTCCCCCCTCTCTCTCTCCCTTTCACCCTCTCAAACACACATACGCACATAACCACCCACCCACATACACAAATCTAGCCACCCACCCTTCCCCCCACATCTCCCCCACCCTCTCCCCCCTCCCCACCCCCTTCCTCTTACATCTCAGGCTAATATCGTCACGAAGGATAATATTTGTACAGCTTTCCAGTGTAGAATAATGTCTATGGAGTACTTAGAGAGGGAGGTGGAAAGAGAGATTGAGGGAAGAGGGAAGAGGGAGGGAAAGGGAAGGAAAGGGAGGGAGGAGGAGGAAAGAGGGAGGGGAGGGGGGTAGGAAAAGGGGAGGGAAAGTTGGGGGATGTAAAGTGGAGGGAAGAAGAGGGGAGGTGAGGGAGGAGGAGGAGGAGAGAGAGAGATGGGAAGGAGGGAGGAAAAGGGAGGGAGAAGGGGTGAGAGAGGAGAAGGGAGGAGGGAAGAGGGAGGAAAGGGGAGGGAGGAAAAGGGGAGAGAAGGATGAGAAACAGAAAGGGGAGAGAAGAAGGGGGAGGGAGGAGGAGGAGGAGAGAGAGAGAGATGGGGAGAAGGGAGGGAAGAGGAGGGAGGAGGAAGCAAATGGAGTGTAGGGGGAAGGGAGAGAAGATAATGGTAAACCTGCACCCACTAATTTCGAATCTGAGGTCAAGGAGAGAACAAACGCAGGTTTATTGCTTTATCCAACTGCTATTTAAGCGATATATGACGCTAGTGATAAGGGTGATAACGTCAGCAGGCATAGATAGGATAATGACAAAGATGATCATAAAAATCTTTATCTTTCTCCCTCTTAAACACACAATCACACGCAAACACCCACACACATATGAATATATATATATATGCATATATATATATATATATATATATATATATATATATATATATATATATATATATATATATATATATATATATATGTGTGTGTGTGTGTGTGTGTGTGTGTGTGTGTGTGTGTGTGTGTGTGTGTGTGTGTGTGTGTGTGTGTGTGTGTGTGTGTATGTATGTAGGCATATGTCTATCTATCTATCTATCTATCTATCTATCTATCTATCTATCTATCTATCTATCTTTCTATCTATCTCTCTATCTATCTACCCATCTATTTATCAATCCATCAATCTACTTATCCATCTATCACTTTATCTCACTCCCTTTATAACAACAATCGCAAAACTCCTCTCAAAACAGCGAGCAGAATCGCACCACGCCAGACCCCGGAGGACGCCCGTCTCGAGGCTTCAGAAGCTTCGAGCCAGAGGCGTTTCGGAGCCTCGGCGGTGTATCATCTCGGCTTCATTACCTCGAGCCGGGTGATCGCGAACCGTGAGCACCGCCGTTGTCATTCATGAGACGTGTGATAAATGGTGCAGGGGGTGGGGGTGGGGGGGAGGTAAGGGGGTGGGGGATAGAGGGGTGGGGAGGAAGAGGAGGTAGAGAGGGATGGGAGAGTAAAGTCGGGTGGATGATGATGATGAAGAGGAGGATGAAAAAAGAGGATGAGGATGAAGATGACTAGGATGAGGATGGCGAGGATGAAGATGAGGATGAGGATGAGGCTGAGAATGAGGATGATGATAATGATGATGAGGAGGAGGAGAAGGAAGAGAACGGGGAGTAAAGTGGAGAGGAGGAGGAGGAGGAAGAAGAGGAATAGGAAGAGGAGGAGAAGAAAAAAAGACGAAGAAGAAAAGAGGGAGATAGAGAAGGACGAGAATGGGAGGGAGAAAGAGAAAGTTTATTCAAACAAAATATTGACAAATTATGATGAATATCTCTAACGGTTGATTTTCTATTGAAGTGTTAAAGGAAGTCGCATATGTCACTGCTGAGACACGCGTTTAAGTAGTCGAAAATTAAAAGAGAGAGAGAGAGAGAGAGAGAGGGGTTGGGAGGGAGGGAGGGAGGGAGGGTAAGAGAGAGGGAGGGGTGAGTGAGGGAGGGATGGGAGGGAGAGAAGAGAGAGAGAGAGAGAGCGAGAGGAGAGAGGAGGGGGGAGAGGAAAGAGAAGAGGAGAGAGAGAGAGAGGAGGAGAGGGGTTGGGAGGGAGGGGGGAGGGAGGGTAAGGGGGAGAGAGGAGAGAGAGGGGAGGAGAGAGACGGAGAGAGAGAGAGAGAGAGAGAGAGGGAGAGAAAAGGAGAGAGAGGAGAGAGAGAGAGGAGAGAGAGAGAAAACAAAACAAAGAGAGAGAGAGAAAAAAAAATAGAGAGAGAGAGTGAGAAAGAAAGACAAAAGAGAGAGAGAGAGGGGATCAAAGTACTCAAAGATGTTCCTCATCATAGGCCTACCACATCCCGGTCTCCCTCCCCCCTCCCCCTCCCCTCTCTCCCCTCACTTATCCCCTCTATATCTCAAACACTCTCCCTCCATCACTCTCCAACCCCCCAACCCCCCTTGCCCCGTCCTCCTGCCCCCCCCTTCAACTCCCTCCCCCCTACATCTCTCCCACCTCCCCTCCCCTCTTCCTTTCTTCTCTCCATTTTTACCCTCCCTTCCTCTCTTCACTCTTCCATCCCTCCCCTCTTCCCTCTGTACCTTCTTCCCTTCCCTCTTTCCTCTTTCCTCTTTCTCTCCCCTCTCCTCTCACGTCTTTCCCTTCCCCTCCTCTCTCTCCTCTTCCCTCCTTCCCCTTCCCTCTCCCTTTCCCTCCTTCCCCTCCTCTCTCTCCTCTTCCCTCCTTCCCCTTCCCTCTCCCTTTCCCTCCTTCCCCTCCCCTCTCCTCTTCCCTCCTTCCCCTCCTTTCCCCTCTCCCCTCATAACTCTCCTCCCTGTCCCCCCCCATTCTACTATACCTCCACCGGCTCCCCCTCTGCCCCCCCCCCCCCCCGCTCTTTGACAACATATCGGTGTCGCAATTGTGGACTTGTTTTTCCCCCGAGTCGGTATTGACTCACGAGCTTGAGTACACTCGTGATGGTGAGAGTGTTGGGGGGAGGGGGAAGGGGGCGGAGGGAGAGAAAGAGGAGAAAGACTGGTAGAAGGAGGAGGAGAGGAGGAGGAGGGGAATGAGGATGAGGTGGGGGAGCATGATGAGATGGAGGTGGAGGAGGAGGAGGAGGAGGAGGAGGAGGAGGAGAAGTAGGAGGAGGGAGAGGATGAGGAACAGCAGGAAAAGGAGGAGAAGGAGGAGTAGTAGTAGTAGGAGGAGAGGGGAAGGAGAAGGATGAGGATGGGGATAAGGATAAGGATGAGGATGAGGAGAAGGAAGACAAGGAGGAGGATGAGGAGGATGAGGAAAAAGAGGAAGATGTGGAAGAGGAGACGAATGGGAGAGAGAAGGGGAACAGAAGGAGGGGGAGAAAGAAAGAGGGACGACGAATAGGAGAAAGAAGGGGAGGGTTGGGGGGGTGGAGGAGGAAAAGGAGATTTTGGAGAAAGAAAGGAAGAGGAAAAAGAACTGAAGTAGGACAAGAGAAGGGAAAAGGAAGAGAAGAGATAGGAGAAGAAGAGGAGAGAGATGGAGTGAAGGAGGATTAAGAGAGAGAGAGAGAGTGAGAGAGAGAGAGAGAGAGAGAGAGAGAGAGAAAAGAGAGAGAGGAGAGGGGGAGAGAGAGAGGAGAGGAGAGAGAGAGGAGAGAGAAAGAAGAGAGAGAGAGAGGAGAGAGAGAGAGGAGAGAGAGAGAGAGAGAGAGAGAGAGAGAGAGAGAAGAGGAGAGAGAGAGAGAGAGAGAGAGAGAGATTAGTAATAATGATAATGATAACGACGGTGTTAATAGTGACCATAATAATCATGGCAAAAACAGTGATACTAATAACGAAGTTAATAATAATAATAATAATGATAATAATAATAATAATAATAATAATAATAATGATGATAATAGTAATAATGATAATAGTAATGATAGAAAAGTAATGATAATAATGATAATAACAACAAAAATAGTAATGGTAATAACAATCATGATGATAACAGCAATGACAATAATGATAGCATTTATGGTACTGATAATAATGATAAGAATAATGATAGTAATGCTAGTAATGCTAGTAATAATGATGCCAGTATTGATGATAATGATATGAACATAGAAGTGATAATAATAATGCTATTGATTGTAATGATATTAACGGTAATGATACTGATGGTATTAATGATAACAATGTAAAGACAGTAATAATAATGGTGATGATAATGATAATAATAATAATAATAATAACTGTAATAATAATAATAATGATAATTTTAGTGATAATGATTCTAATAATGATAATAATAAAAACTAAAAGATAATAATATTAACAATAATGATAATAATAATAATAATAATGATAATAATAGTAATAATAACAATAATAATAATAATAATAATGAATATAATAATGATAGTAAAAAATGATAATGATAATAGTGATAATAATAGTAATATAATAAAAATGATAATAATAATTGATAATAAATGTATGATTATACACACACACACACACACACACACACACACACACCACACACACACCACACACACACACACACACACAGCACACAACACACACACACACACACACACACACACACACCACACACACACATACACACACACAAGTGTATATATATATATTTATATATATATATATATATATAATATTATATTATATATATATATATATATATAAGATACATTATGAGTACATATGATTAGAAGGGCATCCAATCAGGCAAGGGTGGCACTGCAAATAACTTCTCAATAGTGGA
>NC_051387.1:6037140-6039640 GCF_015228065.2 Penaeus monodon | reverse complement strand
TAATAATAATGATAATAATAATAATAATAGTAATAATAATAATTCATTATTATTATTGTTATTCGTTTTATTATTATTACTATTATTGTTGTTATTATTATTATTATCGTGGCGGTTGCAATGAACGTCTATTTATGTTATACAAACCTTGGGCCTGGTGTTGTGACGCTAGCTTTGCAATAGCAACTACATCATCATGTTGGAGTCAGAGCCGGAGTGAAAGGAACTGGACACCCTACCGGATCATGCGACAGCTTAGGATGTATGTTTCTCTACGAACATGCTACGGCTGTTCAAGCAGGATGAAATATACGTGGTGTAATGATGATACAGTATACACATATCCAACGTTCTGCCTCAGAGTTGAAAGCCTTCCGCTAACACCAACCAAGTACATTATCTCGTACAACAGGCGGTCCCCGGATTGTTTTGGAATAAAGCGGGCTGTTCCCTTAGCAATATACCAGTTAGATCGAATACACAGTCGGCCGCCATTGATCTGTGATTAGTCGATGTTCTCGATCTCATCACTGAACAGATTTTACAAGGGTTCCAGGCAGGGCAGGTACACGGAGGCACTGGATTACTTTAGTGTGATCAGTGACCTCATTAGAACCCTCCACCTCAACCGAGAACCTGTGCCCTAGTCTTTCAGTACAAATTAGGGAGGGAGGTAGACGGAGAGGGAGTGAGAGGGAAGGAGGGTGGGACGGAAGGACGAGAGAAAGGAGGGAAGCAGAGGAGGGAAAGAAGGGAGGATTGATGTGTGTATCAGTACAGTCTGTATTGTTTTTGTATCTGTTATGTATAAGTGTATTCAGTTATATCTGTATATATGTATACATGTATATATGTATGAGTATGTATGCATGTGTATATGTGTATGTATGTATTATGCAAGTATATATGTATAGATGTATATATAGGAATATGCATATATGTATATGTATGTATTTACGTATGAATTATTATCTATCCATCAACCAATCAAACTATCCATCTATCTGCGTATCATTCAAAAGCAGCAGTTCAAATCATCCTCAGAGACGGCACCCCTGAAGTCACGCCATCCTGTCTGCCGGACCGTTTCGTTGAACTGACCACCTCCCCTCCCGCACCCACCCATCCCCACTCACTCTACCCCCCTTGCCCTACCCACCCTCGCCCACATGGATTTTTCCATTATACCTTCTTGACACGAAGTAAAGGGAAGTTACGTGGCCGAATAATGAGTATTATAAGAATAATGTAAGAAGCAAATGCAACTAAAAAGAAGTGTGAAGAACGTGCTTTGATAATCAAATATCTATGTTTTATTTCACCATTTTTTTGCGTTTTCCTTTTCAATTTGCATTTATCATATATAGTAACCATTAAACGGTCAGCGTGTATTAGAGGGTATCCTGATTTATCTGAAAGGCACGTTACTCTACATAGAGTTAGATATATAACTGCGTTTGTCTGTCTATATCGATATCTACTTCTATATATATCTATCTGTGTCTATCTATTAATGTATCCATCTATTTATATTTTACAAGATATATTGTCAAACCTGCCATAGTACCCACTTATCCACAACGACCACCCAAAATTCAGAAAAAATCACGCTATGAACAACCTATATACAACGACCACGTACTTAGCGACCAGCGACCACCCTTTTGTGTTACCGAACGGCCGTATAAAAACCCGTAGATAGCGAATAGAGACCAATACACTGGCTTCCATAGGGTGTAACGACCGCTCGTGCACACCTGTCAGGTTATTTAAATGCTACAAATTACCAAGCATATACATTGTGTACATTTAGGACATCTGAGATTATAAGATATTTGTTCTAGAGAGAAAAAAAAGAGAAAGGGATTTTTCTGTGATCAGATTCCTCCCCTGAGTTATCCTCTCCGCCTCTTCCACGTTCTTTCATCGTCTTTTCCTTCTTTATCATTTATTCTCCTCCCCTACCTCATGTCATTTCCCTCCTCTTATCTCATTTCTCTTCTCCTTCTCCTTCTCCTTCTCTTCTTTCTCCTTCTCCTCTCTCCCATATATCCCCCCTCTCTCTCTCTGTCTCTCTCTCTCTCCCTCTCTCTCTCTCTCTCTCTCTCTCTCCCTCTCTCTCTCTCTCTCCCTCTCTCTCTCTCTCTATCTCTCTCTCTCTATCTCGCTCTCACTCTCACCCCTCAGTCTCTACCTCCCCCCCTCTCTGTCTCCCCCCTCACTCTCTCTCTCTCCCCCCTCCCCCTCTCTCTCCCCCCTCCCCCTCTCTCTCCCTCCCTTCCCAAAGTCCATTAAACTCCTTGTCGGAATCTGATGCAAATTAACATACTGTAGCTCGACTTTCCCTTTGTGTAAGCTTTGAAGAGAGAGGGAAGGAGAGAGGGAGAGAGGGAGGGGAGGAGAGAGAGAAGGGAGAGAGAGGGAGGGAAAGAAGGAGGGAGGGAAGAAGGAAGGGAGATGAGGAGAAAGGAGAGAGAGAGAAGGAGGGAGGGAGAGAGAG
>NC_051387.1:6029640-6032140 GCF_015228065.2 Penaeus monodon | reverse complement strand
ACACACACACACACACACACACACACACACACACACACACACATCTGCGCGCGGGCATATACTTACACGCGAGTAAACACAAATCTTCATTCATCTATTGGAAGTTTGTCTGAAACCTATCATTCTAAAAGTTCCAAAGAAAATAAATTCGATTTATACACTGAACACACACACACACACACATACACACACACACGCACACACACACACACACACACACACACACACACACACACACACACACACACATAACAAACGAACATATAATTAAATCAGAAAAAAATAAATTTCCTTGTTAATGCAAGGCAATACAAGGCACATGCAGTGAAGCGCGGAAGCAGCGTTTATGCACCAGAATTAAGCCTACCTTTGCGGAAACAAATGAAACGAGACAAGCGCTTGCAGTTTCTCGAGATTCCAAAATGTTACGAACTTTCCTTAATGTTGACGATCTCCGCTTCATTCCTTTAAAATCAGGATAATATCTGTTTTTAACATTGCGTTGCATTAATATTTTGTCATATTATCATTATCATTATTATTATTATTATTATTGTTATTATTATTATTATTGTTATATCAATATGATTGTAATCATTATCATTATCATCATTACCATCACATTATCATATTCTCATCTAATTATCTCATTTTCCAAAAATCCAACTCACTAATATTTCTCTACGAGAACATATCCATTCCCCTACAATTACCCCAATAAATATCCCACACAAATAAAGAGATAAGAGAGAGAGAGAGAGAGAGAGAGAGAGAGGGAGGGAGGGAGGGAGAAAGAGGAAGACACAGAGAGAGAGAGAGAGAGAGAGAGAGAGAGAGAGAGAGAGAGAGAGAGAGAGAGAGAGAAGAGAGAGAGAGAGAGAGAGAGAGAGAGAGAAAGAGAGAGAGAGAGAGAGGAGAGAAGGAGAGAGAGAGAGAGAGAGAGAGAGAGAGAAAGAAAGAGAGAAAGAAAAGAAAGAGAGAGAGATAGATAGATACATAGAGAGAGAGAGAGGGAGAATCGACCTGAAAAGTGAATGCTAATGAAACCCGGTCCCCTGACGAATGCATGGTATTGTCAGCAAATCTTTAATACGGACAAAAATTCTTCGGAAATTGGCTGGCTCTGGTGTGTCAGTTCGTTTATTGGGTCGTCCGCTCTCGGGGTCAAGGGAGAGGGAGAGGGAGAGGGAGAGGGAATTAAAGAGGGGGCAAAGAGGAGAAAATGAGAGGATGGAAGGGAGGGTGGGAGGGAGACAAAGAGAAAGGGACAGATAGATAGATAGATAGATATACAGGCGAATAGATAGATAAACAGGTATATAGATAAATGGGTAGATAATTAAATAGGTAGATAGATAGATAAAAATAGATAATTAGATATATAGATAAATAGATAAATAAGTAGACAGACAGATCGATAGATAGATAGATAGATAGATACGTACATACATACATACGTACATACAAAAATAAAAGAGAAGATAAAAGAAAAGGTAAAAAAAGAAGAAAAAGAAAATGGAAAAATATAAAGACAACAAAAAAGAAACAAATCAAAAGGAAAAAAGGGGAAGAAGAAAATAAGAGAGAGAGAGAGAGAGAGAGAGAGAGAGAGAGAGAGAGAGAGAGAGAGAGAGAGAGAGAGAGAGAGAGAGAGAGAGAGAGAGAGAGAGAGAGAGATAGATAGATAGATAGATAGATAGATAGAGAGAGAGAGAGAGATAGAAGATAGATAGATAGATAGATAGATAGATAGAGATAGATAGATAGAGAGAGAGAGAGAGAGAGAGAGAGAGAGAGAGAGAGAGAGAGAGAGAGAGAGAGAGAGAGAGAGAGAGAGAGAGAGAGAGATAAATAGATAGATAGAGATAGATAGATAGATAGATAGATAGATAGAGATAGATAGATAGATAGAAAGAGAGAAAGAGAGAGAGAGAGAGAGAGAGAGAGAGAGAGAGAGAGAGAGAGAGAGAGAGAGAGAGAGAGAGAGAGAGAGAGAGAGAGAGAGAGAGAGAGAGCGACAAAAAAGAAGAACAGAACAAATCGAAGGAGAATAAGTGAGAGAGAAACACAGCCATCTTATCGTCATCTGTATCGGCCGAACAACCGACCCTCTGCCAATCCTCTAAGCGGATATCAGGCAAAGACCATTAAAGGCAGATGAAAAGGTCGCCGCCAGGACCAACACCTCCTTGACCTTCGTGACTCGGGTCAAGACAAAGGGAAGATGAGATGGAGACTGAAAAAGAAGATGAAGAAGAAGAAAGAAGAAGAGAAGGAGACTGAATAATAATGATAATAATAAGGAGAGAAGGAGACTGAAGAAAAATGAAGAAGAAGAAGGAAAAGATGATGATGAAGAAGATAATGATGAAGAAGATGATGATGAAGAAGAAGACTGAAGTTGAGACATAGATATAGAGGGAGACATCGAGGCAGTTTAAGGCGAAGAGATAGATAAAGATCGAGGGTAAGGCATAGACACGGGTTAAGGCATAGGTAC
>NC_051387.1:6004640-6019640 GCF_015228065.2 Penaeus monodon | reverse complement strand
CAAGGTTTTGAATACCTCTTTTTACGTTAATTTGTTTCTGGTTCGTACATCTACGCACAAACACACATACACAGATAGACACACACACACACACACACACACACACACACACACACACGCACACACAAATGAACACACATACAAACATACGCACAAATACACTTACACGCTTTCGTACACTCACACACAAATACACTCGTACACATACACATAAGCACGCGTGTGTGTGTACATGCAAAACATGCATACAAGCTTACACACAGGTACACACACACTTAAAATAAGTTACGGAAACAACTCTTCCAGATGTATTAAATTGCCATTCGACACCATGGCCGAGTGAGCAAAGGCGCCAGATTCGAAGCAGCGATCGCGGGTTCGAATCTGCAAAAGGGATTTGCCTCTGATTGCAACATTGCCCGGGGCTGAAAGACATGAAAAGCTCCGGGCTAACCAGGTTGCAATCAGTTCTAGTTATCCGATTCTCTTATTTCTATATTTATGTGTATTTATTTATTTGGGAACCGGTTCGAGAGATGGTGATTAAGTTAAGTTAAGTTAAGTAAGTTTATTTACCACCCTGGCTATCTGCTCAGGCGTGGGCAATCATGAGGTACAGTCTTTACGATTTCTGACATTTGTAGCAGTATCTGGTAACTACTGTAGTTGTGCAAGGGTAAAATCAAGAATAGAAAGCATACCTTATACAAAAATTATTACGTACATGATGCTTTTTGCCACTGTGTTTGAATAACACTTTTTATTTGCTTACGTGGAGTTTATCACATAGTAAATTTAGGGTATAGTACGAGTATTCTTCCAATGTATCAGATGAAATGATATATTCACCTAGTTTCTTTATCCTCATGTTAGGTGGTCTGAAAGGCTGTATCACATGACATTCCGAATAATATGCTCCAAGCGTTCGTTTGTTTGTCTTCGTTCACAGTCTAACTCTAGGATTCTCTGCACTTCGCGTTGCACCGTGCAGATTGCCAGTACATTCTGTAACCTAAACGTATTCTGGCAATAACCCGACGTCACCTGTCTGGTTTGACTTCGCGTGGCCACCCATAGAAAGGCTTGCCATCTCTATACTGATCGTAGTGCCTTATGGACAGCTTTCGGCCTTTGAGTGTTAATTAGATCTACTAGTTCGTCCTTATGAGAACTTTTCAATAGATGTGGCAACCCTAGCAAAGTCATCTCAAGATCTATGTTCAACATATCCTTGCTCAGCTTCTTTCGCAATTTGTCCTACGTGGTCGTTTGCTTGCGTATGCACATGGATGGTATCCTACACTGGCTGTTGAATACGCTCTGTTGCATAGGTTACGTTACGCTTAATGCAACTCACAATTTCTTCATCGCCACCTGCTTTTGAAAAGAATTTAGGCGGTCCGAAAGCACTTTGAGAGGTACAGAAACTACTCCGAGCCCCTAGACATTAAGAATTCCGTTGCGAGGAGTATACCTGCCAGCTCTCGTTGGTGTAGTGCTGGCCCAGTTTTGTCTTCGTCATATTAAACTTGATGTTTGTAGTAAGCCATTTTTGTATACCAGAGCAAGCACAACCAGCTTTGTATCCGAGACTGTACGGATCCGTCCGGCGTACACTATATGCGCATCATCACCCATGAGATTCTGTGTGTTCCGTTACCGTTGCTAGCGCAATTTGTTTCAACACCAGTTATTCACCCTGTTTTTTTTGGGGTAGACAGTGTAAGGTGCACGATCAAGGTTGAATTCTTCCATGGTGTAATGGAGCTACCTTTTGGTATTTTACTAATTGGAACATTTTGAGTTTTTATAATGTTCTGGAGATTTTGTGTATCAGAGGGCGCGCGTGTGTTGTGATTTGTCACGTCTACTTGCGTGATTCTTTTATGTTGGCCAGTTGTTTTTTGGAAATCTGAGAGATACGAGGGTTCCCTCAGAGTCCTTTAGACCCCAAATATGGTGGAAATAAATAGTTATTTCTATCCGAAATGGATGGGCAGTTAATTCTGATCTCATGTTTACTATCCTTGCTGTTCTTCGGGGGACGGCCGAGATGATATCCTCATAGCTTGCTATTTTGCACTACTCCAGTCTACCTGATTTCTGATTTCCTTACACTGGCAACAAGTGTCATGCATGAGTAGTCTACAACTGACCTTATAAAAGGACCAAGTAAACAGTCTAGCGAGCTTAAATTGATGCCATGTTCTCTTCCGACAAATTTCAAAGGTTTCAATCTCTCCAGAGCTCTCCTGTAGAGATCGGTGACCGAGGTCTGCATCATTTACATTCCACCCCCGAGATTAATTTATACTTGTGGCATATTGTTCAAGCTCCTGGTCACCCTATGCGAAAGTGGTGGGAGGTAATGATACTGGGTTGTTAGAAGCCATTTGGTTTTCTCAGCGAATGACTAATCCCACTCATGAGCCTTTGCCTGTGTTCCGTGTCAGAGAATTATTTGCATCCTCACTTGTGGATGATGCTCTGACACATATGTCATCAGCATAGCATATATGATTCGACATCCCCAATTGGGATATTGCACCAGCTTGTGCATGAGGACATTGAAACAGCATCGGGCTGAGAACTCCTCCCTGTGGCCGTCCAAGTTCAAAAGACTGTTGTGAATGTGGAACTTCTCATCCCCTGACCAGGACACTTGTCAGATCTGTCGAGAGATACATTCTAATCCAGTTTCATCTCTTACCCGGGATGCCAAAGCTTACTAATTGTTTCTAGATAACTTCTCTGTTGCAATGTCAAAAGCTGTCCTTAATGGTCAAGAAAAACGGTGGCTTCCGCTGGATTAGAGTGTGAAAAGTACTCTGCAAAGCAATGTTTGTGTGCTCGTCGCTCGAAGAAATCCGTGACAGTCTGTGAGATAATTTACCTGTCACCGTACCTGATTCTGTTTCAAAATTATCCTTTCTAGAACTCTTGCATACAGTCATGAGTTAATGAAGTATTGGTCGGTATTGTATCAGTGTTTTTGATTTCGGTAATGGATGATTAACGTGCGTTGTCCAGGGCCAGGCATAATACTTTGTGACAAACTTAACCTGTATGAGGGTGCAAAAAGGGGATTACCAGGTACCTTAGCTATAAGGCGGACCTATAGGTAATATTTCCATCCTCACCTGGGGCGACGCTTTCCTTGTGATCATGCATTGTTCAGTTCCCCTCAGTGATCTGCAGCAATAATGTCTGAGGGTTCGCGTATCGAACATCCAATCATCATATGGCAACTTTGCGTGCATAGAATTGCACTAGAACCCTGTGTGTGAAATATCTCCTGTAATATGTTGTGGGAATGTGAGCTTCAAATTTGGGATCGTGCTTCCACCTCGTATTAGACCGTGTAAGGATTGCCATAGTCTCTTGTGCAAGAGGACACTATTGGAAGCGTGCGGGGGTGTTAGGGTTGTGGTTTTGACACACTGAGAATTCGTGGCGTTATTTTCCTTTCCAGACCTCCGTCACAGTTGAATACATGTTTATTGTGTTATTGCTTTGTAGAATCTGTTCAAGTCATGTTCTGATGAGTCTAATGTTTAATTCCGTAGGACTTTTGTGTTAGCCTTAGAGGAAATTCAATGATGTTTGTCACGGGTATTACTCCTTCTTGCAGATCGTCATACGAAACTCCTGAACCTCGCTTTGTTCCCTTAATAAGTAGGGTCACCGTACCCCTTAGGTTGTTTGGAGCTTGTGAGTTGCTGTTCTTGAAGGCTTTGGGTCTTTGGGACCAGACCCAGTGTTGGTAGTGGAGATGTCAGTGACCACTGTTGTCATGTCCATGGAAGAATTTATCAACCCTTTGTTACTTGTTTAAGTCACTGTACCATGTACACATAGCAGATACGTGATTTAAGTAGATGCTACAAGTAAGGGGGGATAGGTAAATTTGTGACCACTATTTGGTTTTTTTGGTTGACTGGTGAGTATTATCAACGCGGTATCTCGTTTACTATTGCAAGTGGGGGTCACTGATTTAGCTGCTACATATTGGCAAGCATGCTTCTGACGTTTATGGTTCCTGCAGCAAGATCCTCTAGTTTACATAATACGTAGCCTGCCCACCGCCACGTGTGTACTTCCTGTCTTGATAGCTCATATACTGTGATCATATGATGCTGTGGTGTTCACAAAATGTCGAATACTCTTCGCCATATTCATTGCATGAGACTATCTCCAAATGGGTATAGTGTCTAGCATTAAAATCTCCATGCATATTGTGCCCGTGAATTCTGAAAGTTGGGCAGTGAATCAGTCTGAAACTTTCTACAACCTTGCGTATACTTGTAACAGAGAGATAAAACCCAAGGCTGTTTCGAATATGTAAATGCTGATACTGAGCATTACTTGTCATTAGATTTCTGCACCAACTTATGCGGTATGGTGTCCTGACATAGAGTCAATACGGCCTGTCATCTGTGTTCGTATAGGAGTGGTAGCCTCTAATTCGTTAGGGGCGGTTCTTATATTAGTGGCGATGTGAAGGGTCTTGTAAACAGATAACTGTCAACATTATTGTTTATGAATATAGCTAAGCAAGTCATTAATTCACGTTGACCCACGTATATTCCATGAAAGAAAAGTAATTTGTTTTCTTGTCCCCCATCACACCATATTGTTAACTGAATTGGTCAAATTTCATGTTTGATGAAACTCTTTAGGTCCGTGCATATTTCTTGTAGGAGTACTTCATTTACTTATTTTTGTTGTATCTTCTTTATTTATCTGTTTGCGCGCTTCCGCGTAGTGATACTATACGCATAATCCGTACCTGATTAGCATTTTCTGAGTGATTTCACACAGATCTGGCCGTTTTCCTTCGGCATCTTCGTCAGCGTGTTCTATTTTTACGTTTGAACTGTATCGTCCACTAGTTTCAGATGGTCCCACGTGCGTAATAATAAATAATCAGGCGAGACTCACTCATGGGGGGTGTCGTATTGTTCAGCATCACTAACATCACTCACAACGAATCATCAAACCGCACGTGCGTAGTGTGTTGAGATCAAGACCTCATTCGATACATTTCAACTATCATCTCACTAACAATTCATCAGACTGTCACCATTTCTCTGTCTAACACGATCACTTTTGTATTGCTGCTATTATCATTTTTTCCAATTCAGCAATCTCTTGCCTGATTGCTTTTTTTCATTATCAGCAATTCTACTTGCCTGATTGCATGTCTTGTGTTTCCTCTGGCCGTATCACCCTACGTCTATAACTCTCATCACCATGGTTTCTCCTGTGGCACTGTTTCCTAGGATGGGGAATCCCCTGGCAGTTGCGGTGAATTCCTGTGGGTTGGTGAACGTGCACGCGGCCCTGGGTGGGGTGCGTGTGCTGGGCGGGGGGCATCGCCACTCCGCGCCGGATGGGTTACGGTGGGCAGTGTGGGGGGGGGTGCTCGTGGTGGTTTTGTGGGGGCAGTTTACGGTGCCGAGCGTCACACCTTCGCTCTGCCCTGACGCACCTCTTCACGATGGTGGCTGCTTCCTAATTGTCGTTGTCCTTTCGTCTTTTCTTGCAGGGCAGTCCTTTGCCTGGTGAGCTCCTGCCCAGACAGACACAATCTGTGTCCGTCTGCAGTTTAGCTACGTGGCCAGAACCTTGACACTTGTACACAGACTACAACCTCTGAGCACCACGGTCGACTGGAGCTCGGCTCTATGTATCTACCAAAGAAATTCGTGTGTGTCTTGTGTGTAGGTGCGGCTGTTTCACCGCTCCATACAATGATGAGGCCTGTTCAAGGGCTGTCCGTCCTTATAGATCCTCCGGGCTTTAAAAACACCCGGAAGATGCAGTGCTTCCCTCAGCGGCCTCTCCTCGGAATACATGGTAACCCGTATTCCCCAGTATTTTTCTTTTTAGTCCTGAAAGTTCGTCTTGTTCTGCAGACAGAAGATCCACGCAAAAAGTGTCCATTAATCATCAGGCCACATATTGTTTTTGTTCTCGTCGTACATAGACGTAGCGCGAGGATATCCATCTCACCCTGCATACCATGTCTAGCGGGCCTTCCTCTTGGAGGGGCGGCAGCTGGCTTACCTCCCTCATCCAACTGATTTTAATCGACTAGTTGTGGTCCTCCGGAAAGGCCAGTCTATGTACCTCTCCCGGGGGGCGATGGGTTCGCGCTTTTGGGTCGTCCGTTTTGCTGTTTCTTGGTCAGGTTGCTGGTGTTATTCGGCAGGGTTTTCATTCTTCCTTCTGGTCTGAACGAGTTGGAATCCCTCATTTATCATCATCAGGTTCGGCAGTCCCGAAATCCACATCGTTCACATCCCTATGTTCTTGGAATCAATCCCTCCCATAGAGTGGAGGGTTGAGGGGGTGGTAGTTGGCACTGGCACTGGGGGGCATCGACACGTCCCCACCCTCATCCATGTAGGACAGTGAGGGGGTGGTTGTCCCGTCCCTTCTTGGGTGATAATTTCCCTGCGTCGGCGGCGGGGCGGGTGCGAGCGCCAGGTCCAAGTGGCTGTCCCACATCATTCCCGGTCTCGCCAACGGTTGTAGTACAGCAAACCCTGTTTACCTTAGCACCACACGTCAGTATTCGGATTTTTACTAAGCCACTGTTTTTTTTCTGAGAGGTCCCTGACCATAAATATCCGACACAATTTTGGTGTAATGTACACAACACAACACACAAACGCACGCACACTTCTGAAGTATAAGGACAACCCAGTTGAGGGGGTTTATCCGCCTAAAATCGTCGCGAACAAGGAGGACAGTCCTTGATGACGTCCTGCTTTGGTGTTACTAGCTTACAACTCGATGGTGTGAATAGTTAGTTTAGTTTTAGTGCCTTTATTTACCACCCTGGCTAACTGCACAGGCGTGGGGCAAGCTGTGTACCTTGTTATGCTGGTTATAGACATTACTGGTATTACATTTCAATTTTAGGCTATACATTATTATGATAATACTATATCAATTACAGAAAGGAACAATTACAGTCCGTTTATCTACTCATCTGCCACGCCCGGCGTAACAGTTTGGGCGTGGAAAGTCATTGCTAAGTTTGGTATGCAGGTCATGTGAAATGCTACATGGTCCCAATTTATTGATATATGAGTAGAGTAGAGTGTTTCTAGCAGGACATCGAGGATATGAAATAGTTACTAGTTTCTCCATACCTCCAGGCGTTAGTTGGCCTGAAATGCTGTAACTGGCACTCTGAGATATAGGTAATAAGAAAAAGGAAACAGCGTTCGCTTATATTCTGCATTACACGTTTACACTTAGTTCTGGTTCTTACTTCGACATTTACAAACTGTACTGAGCTGCAATGACAATCTGTATCCATAGCCTGATTCTTGCGGTCACATATCACACTGTGTTTGTCTGGCTGTTTTGGGGTGGTATCACACATAGGTGAGATGATCATTGCCTAAACGGTCATAATGCTTAGGTATGCTACAGCTTTCAGGGCGGTTGAGATTAAATTAACTCAGGTCAAGTCCTCGTTAAAGGAAGCTTTAATATTGTATAAAATCCTGGAAATAGGTACCCCAGATCTATATCCGACCTTTGCAGTTATGTCACATGTGCTGACTTAGCCAGCGATCAGCATGATCTATTCCATTGGGATTCCAAACATGGCGATGGGAATCCACACGAAAACGGTATAGTCATGCCTCGTTCTTTGCCCGATACACTTTTATCCTGATGTCATTTGCTGATATTAACTGTCCCCTTTGTCTATATCGTGTGTTCAGAGCCTGGAGAGGCACTCTGTGAATCACAGATATTCCGCCCGAGCGCTTGATTCAATAGTAAGTCGTGGCCATGAGTATTCCCTGCAACTCAGGTTTTGCGTAGTTGCTAGCCCAGTCACCATGACCCTCCTCAATCCTGGTGCTATCAAGATAATGTTTTATATACACAAAAGCACATCGCTGCTCTACTCCAGGACTGCAAGGACCCGTCAGTGTACATTCATGATGCATTGGATAGGAGTTTCAAGGATGCTCATTTATAATTGCAGAGTGCATACTGCTTAAGTTAGCAGGGGGGACACCTGTCTTTTTTGTGGCAGTCGTATAATATATACTTAGGTGCCGACATTTTTCCACGGAGGGGAGGGTATAAGAACGTCATGTAGGGGCTAGTTAGGTATGTTCAGCTGAGCAATTGTTTACATGGTTACTTGTAATCCATGGGATTTGAGTAAGAATCTGGTGTTGTCATGCACAGGTGAGCTCCTCTGGTTCGTGTGTTTTATAGATTGTCTTTGTGGAAGCTCTGTACAATGGAGGGTTCTCTAATTGGTTTTGACACCAAATGTGGTATTTATATATAATTATTCTTTCGTAACACTAGATGGGTAAATTTTAGTTCGGTTCTCGATATTCACAATTCTTGTTGGTTCTAGGGGCAACCAAGCATGATCCTCATGTGCTTCATTTTGTATGATGTTTCTAAACAGTCAACTCTGTATTCCTTTGAGAACACACTAGGTGCGCAGATGCATGGATAAGCTCTGACTGACCGCTATGTTATGACAATAAAAGAGTCTTGCCAATATTGACATTGATACCAGTGGTCTTTTGCCAACAAGTGTCCTAAGTGGCTTCAGCCGCTCCCACAGCCTTTTCCTTCAGGTTCTGATGAACACTGCTCATTGCCATCACCCCAAGGTATTTGGTATTGATTGGCAGAGATCTAGCTCAATGTCCCATTTATATGAAACCGTGGCAGAGGATTGTCTTTGGGTTAACTGGAGCCTTGTTTTTTTCAGTCGTGAGATTTCAAGCCACACTCCACTAGCCCCTTGCTGAGCAGTACTAGAATCTATTGCATTCTTTCCTCGATTAGGGATTTCATGCAAATCAGTCGGCATAGCAATAATGGAGTCGTTTCCCTCAAGTGGTATATCGCCTATAATCTGCTTAGTATGTTAAATAGCATGGGGCTCAGTACACCTCCTGAGGTGTGCCGAGTTTCAAATACTGTTTGTATGAGTACTACGATTAATGCCCTGTAGAGTACCTGAGCCGACGATTGCGATAGCTACTGTGATCCATGTTAAGCAGTTTTCCTGAATACAAAGTAGACTTAGTTGCTCAAGAATTATTTCTCTGTTTGCAATATCAAAGCAGATTTAAGATAGTATACGGTTTGCATGCCTGGGTTTTGTGTTTGTTAAGTATTCTGCAACAGTGCTGACTGCTACAGCCCTGGGAGAAATCCATACAGTCTGGGGATAACTTAGCATTTTGATGCGATGACATAAGCCGTTCAGTATTCTCCCTCTCAAGGTACTTTGCACAGACAGGAGTCAAGTTAATGGGCCTGTATTTGTCAGTATTAGGTTTAGGTATGTGAATGATTTAAGCTTATTGTTAGAGAAGTCCCAGGAGTCTGGGATGATTCCTTGTGATAGTCTGATCTATACAGGTCAAAAGTGGGTTTTGCCTGTACTGAGCAATGTGACGGGAAGGACGCGTGTAAGGGTATGCCATCTTCGCCAGGGGCGGTGCCTACCTTTCAGAAGGCCATACTTGTTCCCACTCGGTTATTTCCGGCAAGTCGGAGGGGTCAATAAGTCAGCACAGGCTACTGCTATATTTAAAGGTTTCCTGAGCTATTTTCGACTTAGTCCTAAGTTTATCTTTTATCCCTTGTGGGAGTGAGCTTAGCTGAGAATTCCGGCCCCACGGCTCTAGCAGCGGATATGTTAGCCTGCTCTTGGTGACTGTGGAACGCGTGTGTGTGAGAGTTTACCTGTCAGCCTATTAAATGTTTCTCCACTGTGCAGCCACAGAGGTTTGACTATTGATACCCGTGGCAGAAATTGTTCCTCAGTGTTTACTACGAATCTGAGTTTTTTAATTCCGCTGAATTCCTTGTTGCTTAAGAACTGCAGAAGATTATCTTGTCGTCCTTACTATTCTTTGATAACATTAGCAGCTCCTGGGACCCGTTTATGTTTCTTGGGCCAAAATAGGGTCATTGTTCCAGCCGCCGGTGCATAGGTGCCTGGGGCCTCTTTTTTCTTCGAGAGTTTTTCGTGAACGACCCATGGGTTATAGTAGTCAGTGACTAACTTTGATTAAATCCTGAGAAAATTTTCAACAGTTGTTATTTCATAGGGTGTTCAATACGCTCGGCATCGGGACCGTGCCTTGGTGAGCTCCAGCCGGTGGATAATTATTCTGAGCCCTGTGATTTAGCGGGGGGGGGGGGGGAGGGGCTGAGTCGCTGTCTCAGTATAGGTCTGTTCGGATTGCAAAGTGGTCACTAACTAACTCTCGTACCAGTGAAGTACAGACATTACATGAACTAAATTTTGGCGAAATACGTGTCTAACCTGCCCACCTCCCAATGAGTCTCTGCTTCTGTGTCATATACTGTCGTGAATCTACAATTGATTAAAATTCTTTAATTCTTCCCCATTACTATTGACGGCTGGTTTGTCTCCAAAGATGTGGTGCCTTAGCATGTGAAGTCGCCCTGCATAACGTGGCCTTGGCTGTGAAAATTGGGGAGAGATAGCCCAGAAATTTAGAGTATCTGGCATATACATTTACAGGGAAAAAACCCAGAGCGCAGTCCTGGATTTTTAGATGATGAAATTGAACTCAGCATGTTCTCAGGATTTTTTACTAATTTATGTGGCAGTGTTACCTTCACATATGGTCCACAATCCAGTCATGCTGTTTCACATATGAATATACCCTTAAGTGCGTGTGCTAGTTTCATCTGTAAGCAGCGGCAAGCTAAAAGGTTCTTGCACGCATCTAACATCATATAATATTTGTGGATGTAACATTCTAGATCATTTAGCCTAGGCTTAATGCTACGCATAGTCCATGATTGATAATTTGATTGTGCGTTTATCCATATGTGAATATTGTTTTAGTAGGCAACCTGTACTTCATGCTATTATATCCTCTAATATTACTTGAATTATAGATTCACATAAAGAACATATAACTTTATAATTATGGATTTCTTACAGTGGTAGTCGAGGACTGAAAATTCTTTTTAACGCATTTTAAAGGCTATTTGGTTTGTACGTCTTTGTGTCCACCTTCTCAGCAACAGTCCCTTCCGTTTTTGTGTCAGATGCACCCAGGGGCTGGTTGCGTCACTGACTCGACGTCACAGGGATCCTGGATTTTGTTCGTGGCTGCTGTCAGCGGCTGGACACGCCGCACTCTGGTTATCAACCTGGCGGCTGACAGCGATTCCCCGCTCTTCTTTTATCACTAATGTAAGGCACTAGTATCACGAACAATACAAGTCCTTTTTTATTTTTTCCTTTCCTGGATTCAGCGACGTTTAGTTTCTAATTAAGTTATTGTTTTGGCTTCAGAGCTTTCATTTCCTTTAAAGTTCAAGCTTATTTACGTCGCCTTGGTCCAGCTGGCGTGACGTCACTTCTGTCACATGGTTTTGCGGGTATTCCCGCCTGTCCTGCGTCGTCCCTGCCGAGGGTGAGGCGTGTTGCCTCGCTGTCTGCGCCTGGGTAGGGGAGGGGGGGCGTTGTCTTTCAGTTCAGAGTATGTCAGCTTTGGTGCGGGCCGCGAGATACCCTCTGTGGGATCGATCATCATCTTGTCCACCTTCTCCTCCAGCTTGCGCACTTGTCGCGTAGTTTCGGTGGCCTCTTCACCCCCACTCGCTGCACCCGCGGGAAATCTCTGCGACTGGTGACGTCACACATGGCCCGGTCGGCGAGGCGCTTCCTCGGCCCGCTGGTCGCGGGTTGGGTTGTGAGGGCCGCGCTGGTCCACCTCGCGGTCGGTGCTGGTACCACGAGGGGTGGGGGGGGGAGGGGACAGTGCAGGGAGGGCCGTGCACCCCAGTGCCAGGCAAGTCCACACCTGGGGTTCATCCCACCCTGAAGCATATGGACAAAGGACTGGTGCATCTGCAGTAACTCTCTCCTTCGCAGCACCTGAGATGGCACTCTTGGCGTATGTTTGTCGCCCATGCTGCACGCGTTGCCTGCCTTGCAAATCCTTAGCTACTGCCACTTCGCCGTGCAGTTATGCGATCACAGGGATGCCCTCCACCGGCCGCACGTGGCTGGCGGGCATTTATTATTCGCGAAGAAGTGTAGTGTACTTGGAGGTGGTTGCTCCTCCTTTCCTATATAATGCGGATGCGGTTCAATGTTGCCCATCTGTTTGCGATTCTTATGGCCTTGTGACTCCGTCGAGTGCATACACATTTTCAGATCAAGATCCTGTGTTGTAGTGTTGTGCACATAGGTGTTCTATTCATATTTTGTCTCTTTTTGTGCGGTTCATCACATAGTTTGAAGTAATACCTCCAATTGATTCCTTTAATAAGTTCGTCAATGTAATTTCTGCTCCGAGCGGAGCGACATACCATACGGTGAGGGAGAGATGTCTCCTCGCCCAAGGTCGAGGGGGGTGCCCCCCAGCGGAGGGTCGTTGCCGAGGTCCCTGCAGCGGGATTTCCATTTTTGTTCCGATTTCGTTTGTGCCTTTGATGGAAGGCGAGGCGGACGTAATTCTTCTTTGGTGCCAGTGGTGTCGTACGGGCATTGTCCGGCTTTCTTTTTTCTTTGCTTTCGACTTCACTAATGTGAAGCGTCACTTCCTCCTTCAGGATCACCTTCAGTGCATGCCTGTTGCATGGCAATGGATTCAGTGGGACTATCCACTGAACTACAGGATGAAGCGCATGATGGTGATTAACAAATGAAAAATGGAGATTATTACCCGTAGATTTCTGTACACAAGATAGAAAGCTATATGATACTTTGTATATCTACACATTTCTTTACCTTACATATATAATAAGTGAAAATGAAAATGAGGCTCTTGTTAGTGTACTTAAATCACACGCTATAATTTTGCCTCTTTATTTTTTATTTTTTCGCTTTCTGAAGATTCCCATGAATATATTTCACCCACTATATTCGCGTGGCCCAAATGAGTAACAGATTCAACCCTCGTAATCATGATAATTACCGGTAATTCTATGTCATTACCACGACCATTAACCCAGCTTTTAGAGCCCTTAACATCATTACTGACGCATCCATCAGTGGGCTATATGCTTCCGGTTTCACTATACTCTTTTGAAGATTTAGAGAGGTATTGTGACAATGTTGAATATTGTTCCCCCCGTTTCTTTCTTTCTCCCTCTCTTTCCTTCTTTCTATCTCTGTTTTTTTCTTTCTCTCTCTATTTTTTCTTTCTCTCTCTATTTTTTCTTTCTCTCTCTATCTTTTATTTCTCTCTCTTTCTTCTCTCTCTCTCTCTCTCTCTCTCTCTCTCTCTCTCTCTCTCTCTCTCTCTCTCTCTCTCTCGCTCTCTCTCTCTCGGAGTCTCTCCTTCGTCTCTCTCTGTCTCTCTCAAGCTTTTCTCGCCATCTCCCTCCCTCTCTCTCTCTATCTCTTTATCTCTCATGTATGGAAGGCAACACATTGAAGGCAATTACAGATAACGTACAGATGAGCACTATTACTCTCTAAATAACGCCATGTTCTTAAGTAGAAAAGTATGCTTCTGTAAATAAACCAAACGAAAAGTAATTAGATATCATCTTTTAATAAATGCACTGAAAACAATGATGTAGATTACGTTTGTCAAGGAGTAATAAGGAGATATAATACTAATGATATTCTCATGTTCTCAGCTGGTGAGCAATACCCCCTCTCTTAACATCCATAAAGGTATTAGCATTGCATATAACTCCAGACACGTTAATGCTCATTTCATAGTTTCCTTAGCAATGTTCAATGTTGCAAGTTAAACAAAAAGAGGAAGGAGAGAAAGGGAATCGGGAAATGTCGAAGGATTTAGACAGAGGGGAACCAGGTCAGTCTCTGTTGACTTTTGCCCCGATGTGAAAATGAAGGGAAGCTGACCTCACCCCCTCTCCCTCTCCTGGCGATTTCTCGAACTATTTCGGGAGGTCTTGTGTGAGTATGGTATTTGTGTATGGTTGTATGTATGAATTTATGTATATATGTATGGGTGTATGTATGTGTGTATGTATGTATGTATGTTTGTATGTATGTATGTGTGTATGTATGTATGTATGTATGTATGTGTGTACGTGTGTAATGTATTTATGTGTGAATGTATTTATGTATACAATTACATATGCATGTATGTATGCATGCGTTTACATATATATTTATGTATGCATATATGCACGCATTTACTTAAATAAGTACTCACCTATTTACATATATACTCTTTTATGAATACAATATACACATGTATCTACACAAACACATACACACAGTACATATACAGTACCCTAACACGCGTGCTTCCGATGCAAAATCTTCCTCTTAAGGCCCTTTGTTTCTCTCCATCCTGTCCCTTTCAGCCAAGACAACCGCGTCGTGTGTTTTGGGCCGCATACGAAATGTTCTCGAAAACCTTTTAACCCTGCGTCCAGTGGGTAGACGTTGTTTTTTATGTTTCTTTTTGAGGGGGAATAAGCTACGTGTTACTGTGAGGTTGCTGGGTAACTTTTTTTTTTTTTTTTTTTTTTTTTTTTTTTTTAATGTGAGGTAATATATTAGTCTTTCATAATTATAAATTTGTGTTTTTTTCGTCTTTTTTTCCTCTTCCTTTTCCTCCTTCTCCTTCTCTTCCTTTCCCTCCTTTTCATTCTTTTCCTCCTCCTCTTCCTTTTATCTCTTTTTCCTTCCCTTCCTCATTCTCTTCCTCTCCCTCCTTCTCCTCCCTCTCCTCCTCCTCCTCATTTCTATTACTATTAGTATCAATATTATTTTTAGTTTAATTATCATCATCATCGTCACCATCAACATTTTCATCTTTATCATCATCTTAATGATAATAACAAAAATGAAAGTAATAATGATGATAATGAAAATAATATAATGACAATAATGATAATGATGAAAATAGTGGTAATAATAATAATAATGATAATGAAAATAATGATAATAATAATGATGATGATAATGCAAATAATGATAATAATAATGATAATGATGATAATGAAAATAAT
>NC_051387.1:5979640-5987140 GCF_015228065.2 Penaeus monodon | reverse complement strand
ATAATAATTATCATGATTATGATCTGGATTATTATTATTATTATTATTATTATTATTATTATTATTTATTATTATTATCATTATTATTATATTATTATTATTATTATTATTATTATTATTATTATTATTATTATTATTATTATTATTATTATTATTATTATTATTATTATTATTATTATTTATTATTATTATTATTATTATTATTTATTAGTTTTATTCATTATTATATTATTATTTATGTTATTATATATTATTATTATTATTTATTATTATTATTTATTATTATTATTATTATTATTATTGTTGTTATTATTGTTATTATTATTATGCTATTATTTTCATCATCATCATTATTATTATATTATTACTATCATTATCATCAAGATCATTATCATTATTGTTATAATAATAATAATAATAATAATAATAATAATAATAATAATAATAATAATAATAATAATAATAATAATAATAATAATAGTAATAATAATTATAATAATAATAATAATAATGATAATAATAATAATAATGATAATGATAATAATAATAATAATAATAATAATAATGATAATAATAATGATAGTAATAATTGTTATTATTAATGCTATTATTATTGTTATTGTTATTAATATCATTATTGTTATTATTATCATTATCATCATCATCATCATCATCACCATCATTATCAGCTTTATTATTATTAGCTGTTATTGTTATATGATTATCATTATTATTGTTATTAGTATTATTTTTTATAATTATTATTGTTGTTGTTGTTGCTGTTATCGTTTGCATCATCATCATCATCATCATCATCATCAGCAGCAGCAGCAGCAGCAGCAGCATCATTATTATTATTATCATTATCTTTATCATCATCATTATTATTATTATTCTTATTATGATCATTATTATCATTATTATTATTATTATTATTATTATTATTATTATTATTATTATTATTAGTAGTAGTAGTAGTAGTAGTAGTAGTAGTAGTATAAGTAGTATTATAATAGTAATAATAATAATAATAATAATGATAATAATAGTAATAATAATAATAATTATTATTGTTATTGTCATTATTATTATTATTATTATTATCATTATTATTATTATTATTATTATTATTATTATTATTATTATTATTATTATTATTGTTATTATTATTATTATTATTATTATTATTATTATTATTATTATTATTATTATTATTATTATTCATTATTATTATTATTATTATTATTATTATTATTGTTATTATTATTATTATTATTATTATTGTTATTTTTATGATTTCCATTATTACTATAATTATTATTATCATTATCATAGCAATTGTTATCAACATTATCAGTATTATCGTTATTATAATTATTATCACTATTATCATTCATATTGCTGTTATTATTACTATCCTTGCTATTCTTCACCTATTTTCATTCTTCACCATCACGAGCATTAAGAATCGCGCTCCAGCCTCCGAGTTTCTGTGCCATCTGGTCGGGAGATGAAAGCATCACACAGGAGGAGATAATCGTTTTCTTGTCGAGCTCTCTTAATCTTTCTGTTTCCATCTATAGTAGGTGTTCTCTCTCTTCCTTCTCTCTCTTTCCGTTTCCCTCTTTCTCTCTCCTCCTCCTCTCTCTCTTTTTTCCGCTCTCTCATTTGTTTTCCTTCATTTTCTCACTTTCACCCATTCTTTCCACTTCTTTTTCCCCTTTCTCTCTTTTTCTCATTTGCTCTATCTCTTCTCCTCCTCTCTCTTTCCTTTCTCTTCTTGCTCTCGCTTCCCCTCATTTTTTCACTCCGTTTTTCTCGCCTTTACCCTCCTTGTCTCCATCTCCCGTAGGTGTTTCTTCTCTTCCTCCTCCTCTTTCCCTCTTTCTCTCACTTCTTCTCTTTCTCTCCTCCATCCCCTTCCCCTCTTTCTCCCCCATTACCCTGTCTCTCTTCTTTCTTTTCCGTGTCCCCATCTCCTGCAGGTGTTTCCTCTCCTCCTCCTCCTCTTTGTCTCTCTTCCACTCTTTCTCTCTTCTTCTGCTCTCTCTCTCTCCGTTCCCCTCTCCGTCTCTCTCTCCCGTAGGTGTATCAAGCGCTTTACGATCGCGGGCGCGTGACTGACTGAGTCTCTGGGCCGGAGGGAAGGCTGTAAAGTTTTTCCATAAACTATATTATTATGGCGTAATGCAAGCGACAACTTTTCTGTGTGTGAGGATGGCATGGGGGTGGAGCGTAGGGGGGGTAGGGAAAGGGAGGGGGATGGGATGGGATGGGATGGGATGGGAAAGGGAGGGGAGGGGTATGGGAAACGGTGGGGAGGGGGATGGAGATGGGAGGGGAGAGGAGGAGGAGAAGGTAAAGGAGGGGAGGGAAGGGAGAGGAAGGCAGTGACAGGAATAACTATGGTGAAAGGGGGCAGGGTGTGTGCGTGATAGGGGTGAGGAAGGGGATAAGGGTGATGGGTGTCAGTAGGGAGGGGGGTGATATTTAGCGATAAATGGGGTGGAGGTGATGGGGGGTAAATGGAGGAGGGGTTAATGAAGATAAAGGGGGTAAATAAGCGGTCAGGATAGGAGAGTTGGAGGGGATAATTCCTGTAAGCAAGAGGAGAGCAGTTGAGAGATGTAAGGACATGGGTAAGGCAAAGGAAAGGAAGGGCAGGGCGAAAGGACAGAATTAGAGGATGGGGTATGAGGAGAAGGAGATTAGGGGAGGAGAGGGGGGCAGGGTGTAAGCAAAGGGTGGGGAAAGGGAGGGGAAGAAGTGAGATGTGGGCCTAAGAAGTAAGTTAAGGCAGGGAAGGAACTGGTGGGGGAGGAGGGGGTAGGAGGTAAAGGTAAAAAAGGGAGGGGTAGGATGCGAAATGGGTAGGGGGTAAGAGGAAGGGGAGGTATTGGCAGGGATAGTGGGGCAGGGAATGGGACAGGTAATAGAACAGGTAGTGGGACAGGTAGAGGGACAGGTAATGGGACAGGTAATGGGGAAGGTGGTCTATGCCTGTACACTTCCTGGATGGAATGCAAGTGCGTTTTTTTTTTTTTTGCTTTTTGTGTGTGTGCGTTTCTAAAGCTCATAATTTCACTTTTTACGCGTCGGTACTTGCGGTTTTAATGTTCCTTGTTTAGGGCTTTTGTGTGTGCATATACTCCTTTATGTACATGCATATTCACATTTATACATGTGTGTGTCTTAGCATAAGTTACATTGCCTAAATTTCTTAGCAGACTTAGATGCTGCCAATATTGTCTAGTATAGCGAATATTGCATGATCTGGAATGAATAAATATGAATACATACATATGTAGACGCACACACACACACACACACACACACACACACACACACACACACAAACACACAAACACAAACAAACACACACACACACACACACACACACACACACACACACAAACACACACACACACACACGCGCACGCACGCAAAACGTCAACGAATAACGCGACTGAACACAACCTTCCAACTCCCTCCCCCCCACTCCCTCCCTCCACCCCTTCCCCCCTCCGAAAAAATCCCCCTCCCCCCCTGTTTCCAAAACACAAGATGACTAATACACACTCTTTTTATCTCTCCTTTTTCCACGTCGTCACTGGTCTCCCCTAAAAGCAATTTTTCAATGTCATCAAAGCGGGTGAAAAGCCTTATAGACGCGGGCGTGTGCGGGCGTGGGCTGAAGGGGGGGGGGCGAGACACTTGGTTGAGGGAGATTGATAAAAGGGAGGAATAGGAAAAGGGGAGATAGGGAATAGGAAAAGGGGGAGATAGGGGATAGGAGGAGGGGAGATAGGGAAAAGAAGGAGGAGGAGGAAAGTGGGAAAAAGGAGGAGGGGAGATAGGAAAAAGGAGGAAGGACAACAGATGATAAAAGGAAGGGATGATAAGGAATAGGTAGAAGAGCGGTATGGAACAGGGGAATGGACGTTTTGAAATAAAGAGAAGGGAGATAGGAAATAACAGAAATATTGCCAGGGAATAAAAGAATGGACGATAGGGAATAAGGGAGGGACGATAAAGAGTAGGAGAAATAGGGAATAGGAGCAGGGTGATGGTGGATAGGAGGATAGGATGTTGAGGAAGAGCGAAGAGAGAGAGAAAATAAAGTGCAGAAACAGAAAGGGGATGAAATATATTTCTTTTTCTCTCTCTTTCATTATCATCATATTGCAATGCATGTTTTTAAATTTTAATTGATTTTTTAAATATTTCCTTATTTTTCATTACTGTTCATTTCTATCAATTAATTTTCATTTTTGTTTTTTTCTCTCTCATTATCATTATTTTTGCAATAAGTTTTAAAGAAAAATCTGAATTGATTTTTTTTATTCATTTATTCTTTATTACTGTTCATTTCTATCAATTAATTTAACTTCACTGCTTATATTGTTATATATATTTTTTGCTACGTCCTTGTTATGTTTGAAAGTAAATCCTAATATCTTAAAATACTTTTAATACCTACTGACCTACTTACAGCCGTCCACAGACTCCATTAACTTACTAACAGCCTATCATAGCCTTATAATAGCCTTATAATAACGGCATTCTACTTACTCCTGACCGACTTACGAAGCCCTATCTATCACATTTCTTTTGACACTTCATTAACCTACTTACAACCTGGTAAGTATCCATCAATCCTACGTCTGCTTGTCTACTACTTCTTCTACTGTTACTTCTACTTCTACTTGTTTATATCTATTTTTTTTTATTCCTCTCTCTACGTATTCTTATTCTCCTCCATTCTCCTTTCTCCTGATTTTCCTTTTTTTTTCTTCTCTTTTTTCATTCTCCTTCACACTCTCTCTCTTGTCTCTCCCCTTTCTCCTCTCATTCTCTCCTCTCTTTTAAGTCTCATTTATCCTATTTTATTTTTCTTTCCTTTTTCTTTTATCCGGTTCTTTCTCCTCTTCTACCCTCTCTCTTTCTCTCGTCGATTCTCCTTATCCCACATCTGCCCAATTCCCTTTTCCGCTCTTCTCCTCTTCTTTTCCTCCTTCCTCTCCTTTCTCTCTCCCTTCTCCGTTTCATCAGCTCGCTTTTGTCTCATTCTGTTTTTTTTTTTTTTTTTTTTTTTTTTTTTTTTTTTATGTTTACTTCATCTATCAATTTTATGTATCGGTGTTAGCGTTGCTCGGCAGTTACAGTCGACCTGGATTTCCCAGCAAGAATTGAGAGGGAATAGAAACCCTGTACTGTATGTCTCTTGCTTTATCTCTATGTCTCTGTTTCTGTCTGTCTCTGATTGTCTTTCTGTCTGTCTGTTTGCCGTTCTGTCTGTCTTTCTGTCTGTCTGTCTGTCTGTCTCTCTCTCTCTCTCTCTCTCTCTCTCTCTCTCTCTCTCTCTCTCTCTCTCTCTCTCTCTCTCTCTCTCTCTCTCTCTCTCTCTCTCTCTCTCTCTCTCTCTCTCTCTCTCTCTCTCTCTCTCTCTCTGTGTGTGTGTGTGTGTGTGTGTCTTTTTATCTCTCTTTTTTTTTTATCTCTCTTTCACACACATACATACGCACACATATTTATATAATGTACATATACGTACCAGTGTTCATGTGTTCATGTAGAGCAGAATCTCTTTCAAGCCCTGTATATATGAATTCAGAAAAAATACCAAGACAAACAATCAAGCATAACATTATATTCCCCCTAACGCCATAGCGTCGAATCCTTGCCATGTTTCCCCTGAACGTCATCTTTAACACGTGAGCCACAAAGACAAATACGTATCTTTTGCTAACAGGACAAGATAAGATAAGATAAGATAAGACAGGATGATAGAAGGGAGCAGAGGGAAAAGGAGAAGTGAAAAGATAAGATTGGAAAGTGTAGAGAAGAGTGCAAACGAGAGAAGAGAAGAGAAGCGAAGGTAAGGAAAGAAAAGAGAGGAGAGGAGAAAGAGAAAAGAAGAGAGAAGAGAAGAGAAGAGAAGAAAAGAAAGGGAGGAGAAAGAGAAAAGGAGATAGAAGAGAAGAGGAGAAACGAGTGAAAAGAAGGTAAGAGGAGAGAAAAAGATAAGAAAAAGCAAAATATATATCAGAACAAAGCAAAAGAGCGGAAGACAAATACATATTATATATAAAAAAAAAAAAACTAAAAAAAGTAAATAATAATAAAAGTAATATTGATAACAGGAAAGCTTGTGATAAAGAATAAAAAACAGTAATAGGAAAGAGATAAGAACAGTGAGAACATGGGGATTAAAAAGGGAACAGAAGGAGAGAGAGAGAGAGAGAGAGAGAGAGAGAGAGAGAGAGAGAGAGAGAGAGAGAAATAGAGAAATGAGAACGAAGAAGAGGAGAAAAGAAGAGAAAAGTAGGAGTGAATGAAGAACATAGAGAATAACAAAGAGAAGAGAGAAGAAACAGACGAGAAAAGTAGGTGTGAACGCTTCTTTAACAAGTGAACAAAGGAGAACAGGCAGAACCCGACCCAGCACTTTCCTCCCCCCCCACATCTACCGGCCACCCAATTTTTTTAGGCTGCTCTAACGCCCTCTCCCTTTAACACCACCGATGATATATGGCACTGGCACCCCCTCCCCCCCCTCTCTCACATTCTTACCCTCCTCCCCCCTCAAGCAGTGCCTACCTGTTTCTTTCTGTCTCATCCTACCCTCCCTCGTCCTTCTCTCTCTTCCCTCTCTTCTCTCTCCTCTCTCTCTCTCTTTTTCTCTTCTTTCTTTCATCCCTCTCTCTCTCTCTCTCTCTTTCTCTCTCTCCCTCTCCTCTCCCTCTCTCCTCTCTCCCTCCTCCTCCCACCCTGCCCTCTCCCTCCCTCTCCTCCTCCCTCTCTCCTCTTCCTCCTCTCTCTCCTTCCCTATCGCTCTCTCTCTCTCTCTTCTCTCTCTCCTCCTCTCTCTCCTCCTCGCTCCTCCCTCTTCACCTCCTCTCCTCTCTCTCTCTCTCTCTCTCTCTCTCTCTCTCTCTCGTCGCCTGCGTATCCGTTATTTCTATTAATCATATGTATGTTGTCATATGTCCATTCATTAATCATAACCGTCTCGTTTTTATTAATTATATTTGCTTGTTTTTCAGTTAATTCCTGTATCAATTTGTCAAACTGTTTATCTATCAATTCATTCATTCTTTTAATATAGTATATGTTCATATAGTTTCGTGTATTTTTATTCACGTTTCAAGTCCTCCTATTCTCACCCTAACTATTCATCATTTAAATTATTGTATGTGCTAACTACTCTACCCTCTTCTCCTATTTTCGCAAAATTTCTTCTTCATTTATATCACTGGTTTTTAAAATATGCCCCCTCTGCGCTCGCCCTTCACATCTTTCACTAAATTATTAAAGGTTCCTCCTAAATTAAAAACTAAATCTTGGAAATAGTCGAAAAATTGAAACTTTATTGGACAGACTTTTATATATAAGCAACAGCCATATACATCACAGCACGTATTGAGAGGATTCCTAATGTAGTTCAGGAAATTTACATTTCTTTTGTGTCAGTGTTTATTGTATTTTCGTATTCTCAAT
>NC_051387.1:5969640-5972140 GCF_015228065.2 Penaeus monodon | reverse complement strand
GAGAGTGAGTGAGTGTACGAGAGTGAGAGAGAGAGAAGGAGAGTGGGAGAGAGGGAGAGAGGGAGAGAAGGAAAGAAGGAGAGAAGCAGAGAAGAAGGGAAGGTGAGAAGAAGATAAATTGATAGATAGACAGAGAGAATGAAAGAGAGAGAGAGAGAGAGAGATTAACATTAGTGTTGATATAATCATTATCATTAGTACTACTGTGTTTACTGTTATTGTTGTCATCATTACTGTTATTATTATTATGTTTATTATCATTGTTATTATCATTGTTATTATTAACATTATTATTATTATTATTATTATTATTATTATTATTATTATTATAATAATAATAATAATAATAATAATAATAATAATAATTATTATTATTATTATCATTATTATCATTATCATCATCATCATGATAATTGTTGTTGTTGTTGCCATCGTAATTATCATTATCATTGTTGCTACTATTATGATCATTATCATCAATATTGCTACTATTATGATCATTATCATCATTACTGTTGTTATTATGATTATTAACGTTGTCATAATTCTTTTCATGATTAGTATTAGCATTATTATTATTACTATTACTATTACTATCATTATCATTATCATAACTATTACTATTATCATCCTCATTATTACTATTGCTATCATTATTACTATTACCATCATCATTTTCATTATTGTTCTTATCATCGTTGATATAACCTCTATTATCATTATCAATATCATCACCATCATATTCATCGTTAATGCAACCATTCCTTTCGTCATTATCATCATCAAAATTACTCCAATGAACATTAAAACTTTATCATCTATATAAGAAAAGAAGATACAACGTTAGCCTCTTCAGCTGATGCAGACGTTAAGACACAAGGAGGTTTCTTAATGGCACGGGATCTGCTAACGAGGCATTAGTTCGTTTTGTTTGTGTGTCGGATTTACGGTCCAGTGTTCAGCGGCGGGATGAAAGGATAGTGAAATGTGGAGAGGAAATCCGTAGATTTGTGCATTAAAGAATTAGTATAATGGTCGGTGTGTTATCCGAGGACGAGGCAGCGGTTTCTAAATACGTGAGATAAGGTTTGATGAAGGTGGCAGTAATGGAGATAAAAGGAAAGGATGATAAGACGAAGACAGAGGAGGAGGAAGAGGGCGATGAGGGCGGATGAAGGATGGAAGAAAGACAGAAGAAATCGCGGAGGATAAAGACATGTTTCGATAACATTAACATTTTCCATTTTAATATAAATTCTTAGACTCAACATAAAAGGAGAAAGAGGAGGAGGAGGAGGAGGAGATGGAAGAGGAGAGAAAGGAGGTAGTGAAAAGAAGAGAAGAGAAGATAAAGGAGGAGAAAGAAAAAAATAATAAACAATAAGAATAAGAAGGTAATGATGATTATAATGAAGAAGATGATGGTGATGATGTTGATGAAGAGGTGAAAGAGAGAAGAGGAATCTGGAAGAGAAGGGAGAAGAATAAGAACAAAAATAAGAAGAAAAAGTAGAAGAAGAAGAAGAAGAAGAGGAGGAAGAAAAAGTAGGAGTCATTATACCAACGACAAATAACAGTCTAACTATGATATCAAACGCAGCTTCAGCGCGAAGTGGATGATAAAACATGACGTTTCGAATCCCACGAAAGAGCCTCATCATGCTATCTGATGTCATACTCAAAACGTCAAAATTTACTGTTTCTTTCTTACAGCGACCTCATCTCATTATACATTCGCATACTTGTTATCATTTTTCTTTATAATTTGGTTCTTTTCATTTCAGTTCACCGTTGAGATGTCATATATCAGCGCCACCAAACTCATTTCAAGAGAGGTCTCGCAAATTCCATCTAGCGAGGTCATACGAGGTCACGAAGAAGAGGTCACATGGTGAAGATTACGATTATCATAAACAAAATTTACGGCAGCCCTCAGCGTGACGTAATCTTAATCCTCTGATGCTTTAATTTCAGATTTATCAGAGTTTTCTTTCCTTCTTTTCATTTTCTGCTTTATTTGTTTTATGTTTTTTTCTCGGTTCGTCATCTTGTTCTTCAGGGAATAAGGAAGGGGATATAGGGAGAAGGAAGATAGGAGAGAAAAAGAGATGGATGCGCACATGCACACACACACACACACACACACACACACACACACACACACACACACACACACACACACACACACACACACACACACACACACACACACACACACACACACACAAATACCCGCGCGCGCACGTACACGCATATGTACCTACCTATCTATCTATTTTTCAGTCTCTCTATATATACATATATCTATCTGTCTATCTACCTATCTATTTATCTACCTATCTATCTATCTGTTTATCTGTCGGTTTACACACACACACACACACACACACACACACACACACACACACACACACACACACACACACACACACACACACAACACACACACACACATATATATATATATATATATATTATATATATATATATATATATATAT
>NC_051387.1:5957140-5959640 GCF_015228065.2 Penaeus monodon | reverse complement strand
TATTATTATTACTATTATTATCATTATTACTGTTACTGTTATCATTATTATCATAGTTATTATGATTATAGTTATTAGATAATGAATATAATTACTATCAGTATTATTATTACTATCTTTATCATCATAATTATCATTATTATCTAGTTTATACGTATGTATGTATAAATACAGATCTACATATATATGTGTATATATATATATATATATATATATATATATATATATATATGTATATATATATATATACACTGTAAACATTTTCTCCCCCGTTTTCGCTAGTTGGCAACCCCGCTTCCACTTCCCCTCCACATCCCGTAAGCACCCCCCCCCCCCACCCCCCGAATCCCTCACCCCGCCGTGCCAGGCAAGTGTGTCCTTGTTAACTCACTTGACTGGAATCTTGACTGATTGGACGAAGCGAGACTCTTCACGAAGATAGCTTATGACAGTGACAGTGTTAGTGACAGTGACAGTGATAGTGAGAGTGAGAGTGACAGTGACAGTGATAGTGACAGTGACACCTTGACAGTGACAGTGACTCTGATGTCGAGAATGCACTGGGCGAGGGGACGGGGAACGGGAAGGGAGAGGGAAAGAAGGAATAGGGAGTGAAGAAGGAAGAGAGGGTAATAAAGAAAGGGAGAGGGAGTGAAGGAGGAAGGAAGGAAGAGGGAGTGAGGAAGGAAGATAGAGAGAGGTGAAGGAAGAAAGAGGGAGTGAGGTAGGAAAAGGAAGTGAGGAAAAAAAGAAAAGCGAGTGAACGAAGAAAGAGGGAGAGAGGAAGGAAGGAGGAGGGAATGATGAAGGAAAGAAGAGGAAGTGAGGAATATAGGAAGGGGGAGTGAGGAAAATTAAAGCTGAATTGTACATTTATACATGCATACAAACACGCACTCACTTACACACAGGCCCTTGTATATATGTACGTATGTATTTCTTTACTTATATTTGTATATATATGCACATATGCATATATATACATATATAGACATGCATATATAGACATGAACCTACCGTTAAATGATGATGATGCATAAATATATATGTTACAACGGATATATGTATATATGTATTACGTATGTCCGTATGTAAGTATTCAGGTATATCTATACACATGCCTATACGTAAAAAAGAAAAAAAAAAATCCTCGTGGCCGTTAACCGTCAGCATTATTTTAAAATTCGAAAACTTCTCGGCGCGCACCTCCTCCGAAAGCGTGCAAGACATTCCCTCAGGGTCCCACACGTCACTCAACAATGCTTGATGTTTGCGTCGTGACGTGTGCGCTCTTGAACATGGCAACAACAAGGATAATTACTTTTATTCTTGTATTTATCTCTCTGTGAGTTTGTCCGTTGGTTCGTGTTTTTTTTTTTTTTTTTACCATTTGCTTCTTCTTTTTATTTTTTGTTTCTCTTCTTTCTTTATTTTCGTTTCGGATCGTTTTTATTTCTTTTAATCATGACTTTTATCGTCTAGTATATATTTTTTTCTTAGTTTTAGAAATATTTTCTTCTTATATTTTTTTTCCTTAGCATTTTCCGTTTTAAATATTCTTTCATCCTTTTTGTTTTCTCTAGTTATCTCTCCATCATAATGCTTCTTTCTCTTATTTCATATTGCCATATTTCTTCCCCGCTTTTATGAGATTATTTTGACCTATTCTTCTCATCTTCCATTTTTTCCTTCCTTCGTTTCCAAAAAATACCTTTACATCCCTGATTTACCCAATAGAGCCTTTGTTAGTATTTTTCTCTTTTCATACTTTAGTCCCATTTCTTTTCTTTCATTCTTCCTCTTACCATGTATCTCCACCTTTTATCCCCCTTTTTATCCAATTATAATTTTTTTCATTATCCATTTTTCCCTGATTTTTTAAAAGCATTTTTCTGTTTCTTCTTATTTCTCTTTCAACCAAACATCTTATATTATATCTCTCTTTCATCTTCTGTTTCTCCCCCTTCGCTCCCAAAACTAACCTTTCCATCAACGATCCCTGAAGTCCCAATAGAACCAGTCTTTTTAATAATTTTTCTTTTTTTTTTAATACTTTATTTCCTCATATCTTCTATCTCCACATATCTTTCTCTCTTATATCCGATTATTATTACTCTTTTCATCTATTATGACTCTTCTCATTTTCCGTTTCTCCCCCCTCCCCCCCCAAAAAAAAAAAAAAAAAAAAAAAAAAAAAACACCTTTCCATCAACAATCCCTGAAGTACCCAATAGAATCCTCAGGGAACGATTGTCTCAATGACCGCTCGCAAGACCCAAAACTACCGATGGAAGTATTATTGATCAGGAGCATCGCCATTTCAACTGCAATCCATCTCAAGTGTAGACAATAAAGGTTGTTATTGGTCATTTCACATTTGCCAGACGATGAAATGAGGTTGTTAAGTCCGCGCGCTCCAAAAGGTACAGTTTTTGAAAGCTTGGATCGAGGTCCTTGCAGTGTTGCCATTCTAGCGATTTTCCCGCTATCTTGGGTTTCC
>NC_051387.1:5942140-5949640 GCF_015228065.2 Penaeus monodon | reverse complement strand
TTTTTTTTTATCGTTCCCGACGATCTTGGCCTATCAAGCTTCGATTTCGATTTCGTGATCGACCTCGACGGCGATTTCGAATTTGACTTCATATTCGATCTCGACTCTGACTTCGTATTCGACATCGACGTCGATTTCGATTTGACTTCATAATCGACCTCAACCTCGACTCAGACTTCGACCTCGACCTTGACTCACACTTCGACCTCGACATCGACTTCGAAGTTTAGACCTTTAGACATTTAGACTTCGATCTTGATTTCGAAATCGACCTCGAACTCTCGACCTCGACCTCTTGACCAAAACCTCAACCTTGAACCTCGATCTCGGCTTCGACAATTCCCACTCGACCTCGACCTCAATCTCGACCTGAAACTGCAAAGTAATGTCACTCTTGCACTGTACCCGCAGAGGTATGCATTTTAATCTTAATTTTCTTGCATTGCTTGGAGCACAGAAATAACTAGAAAAGAAGGAGGGAGGGAGAGAGGGGAAGGAGAGAGGGGAGAGAGAAAGAAAGAAAGAAAGACTGTGCAGAATTTAGGTCGTGCGTTCTATTAATTCCTTCATCTGTGTGTCTCCCTCTCTTCTCCGTTTCTCAGTCTCTCCCTCCCTCTCTCCTCCATTTCTCAGTCTCTCCCTCCCTCCTTCCTTTATCTCTCAGTATCTCCCTCCTTCCTTCCTCAATCTCTTAGTCTCTCCCTCCTTCCCTCCTCCATCTCTCAGTCTCTCCCTCCCTCCCTCCTCCATCTCTGTGTCCTCTCTCCACCCCCCCTCCTCCATCTCTCAGTAGCTCCCTCCCTTTCTCCTCCACCTCTCAGTCTCTCTCTCTCACACTCCCTCCCTCCCTCCTCCATCTCTGTCTTTCCCTACCCCCTCCACCTCTCACTTTCTTTCTGTCTCTTTCACTCTCCTTTTCGTTCTCTCTCTCTCCCTCTCTGTACAAAACTTTTTTTCCCCTTACTTCCTCTCTCCTTTTAATTCCCTTTTCCTCAGTTTCTATCCTTTTCTCTTTTCGTCTTTACTCTTCGTTCCTCCTTCTCTCTACCACTTTTAGTAATCGCTTCTTAACCTCTCCACTCCTCCCAACTTACAACTTACATTCTACATCACTCCACTTTCCACCTCCACTCATCCACCTTCTTCTTTCTTCCTCTCCTTTCCTCCTTTTCTCCACTATTCCCATTCCTTTCTTCCACCTTTCCTCCTCTCCTCCTCCTCCTTTTCCTCGATTCTCTTTTCCTCTCCACTTCTGTCTGGCTTCTCTCTTTTCTTTTTCTGCTCTATGATCCTCCTCTCTCATGCTTTCCCCTCTCCTTTTCTTTCCCTTCCCTTTTTCACTTCCCAAATCTGTGTCTATCCCCCCCCCTATCCCCCTCCAATACCCTCTTATCTTCTCCTCCATCTCCCCCTTCCTCACTCCCTTTCTATCTTCGCACACTCCTCCCTTCCCTTCCCTTCCCTCTCTAATTCTATCCACTCCCCCATTCTCTTTCTTCCCCCACCCACCCACATCTCCCTTTCCCTCCCCCTCCTCCTCCGGTTCTATACACTACCCCACCCTCTTTCTCCTCCCCCCCTTTTCTCAGGTCACCCCCTCCCATCTTCCTCCTCATCCTTCTTCTTTCCTCTCTCTGTCCAGTCATCCCCCCCTCCCCGCCCCTTCCCAACTTCCACCCTCTCCCCTTCCTCCCTCAGTCCATCTCCCTCTCCAACCATTCACTTCCACCCCCACTTCCTTCTTCTCCCTCTCCTCCTCCCTCTTCGCCTCCTTCCATCCCCTCCACACTCCTCTTCCACCCACTACCTCCTTCAACCCCCTCCCTCCCTCCCCGCCCCCTTTCATTTTTCCACCTACTCCCTCCACATCCTCCCTCTCCCCCCTCCTCTTCCGCTCCCCCTCCCTCCACACCCCCTCCCATCCTCCCCTCCCCCATTCCTTCACCCCTTTCTTTCAAGAACTGATTCCCGCACTTTATCCCCCGAAGGCGGCGTGAGAACAGAATAACGAGGATGCTGAAGAGGCCGGGATGCTGCCATCTCTCATCTCCAGCTGGGGGGGGGGGGGGGGGGTGGGGAGTGACGGGAAGGGTAGGGAGCGCAACCCATCATAATCTTTGCTTGTGGGAGGTGGAGGGAGGGGAGGGGGATGGGGGAGGAGGAGAGGGAGGGGTAGGTGGAGGGAGGGGAGAGGTAGGGGGAGGTTGAGAGGTAGGGGGAGGGGAGGGAGGAGAAGGAGAGGGTTGGGAGAGGGGATGAATAGAGGAAGAGAAAGAGAGAAAGGAGGAGGGGAAGGGAGGGGAAGAAGGGAGGGGAAGGAGAGGGTAGGTGGAGGGAAGGGAAAGGGAAGGGAGTGGGTGAGGGAGAGGAAGGAGAGGGTTGGGAGAGGATATGAATAGAGGAGGGAGGGGAGAGAAATGAGGAAGGGGTGTGAAAGGATAGGGAATGCGGGGGAGAAGGGAGGAGGGGAAGGATAGGAAAAGAGAGAGAGAGAGAGAAGGGGGAACGAGAGAGAAGGGAGGAGGAAAGAGAAGGGGAGAGGAAACAGAAGGAAGGAGGAAAGGCGAGGACGAGGATGAGGAGACAGGGTAATGGTGTGAGTTATAGAAGTGAATAGGGGATGGGGAAGGAGGGGGAAAGGAGGTGGAGGAGGAGAGAGGGAAATGGTGTGTGTTATGGATCTGAGGGGAAGAGGGGGAGGGGAGAAAATGGAAAGAAGAGAAAAAAAGGGAGCAGGGGAGAGAGGGAAAAGGAAAAAGAGAGAGAGACACACACACACACACACACACACACACACACACACACACACACACACACACACAACACACACACGCACACACACACACACACACACAGAGAGAGAGAGAGAGAGAGAGAGGAGAGAGAGAGAAGAGAGAGAGAGAGAGAGAGAGAAAGAAAGAGAAGAAAGAGAGAGAGAGAGAGAGAGAGAGAGAGAGAGAGAGAGAGAGAGAGAGAGAGAGAGAGAGAGAGAGAAAGAAAGAGAGAGAGAGAGCAGATTGAAAAGAAAGGAGGGAGGAAAAAGAAGGAAGAACGGAGGAAGAAGAGAAGAACGAAGGAAGTGAAAGGAGAATGGAATAAAGAGGAATAGACAGGAAGGGTAAGGAGAAGATGGTGAGGAATTAGAAAAGAAAAGGAAAGGAGGAAGGAAAGAAGGAAGAAAGAAAGGAAAGAAGAAGGGAAGGAAGGATGAACGACGAAGAGAATCAAGAAGGAAAGGCGAAAGAGGAGGAAGGAAAGAAGGAAGAAATAAAGAAGGAAGAAAGGGAGAAAGAAAGGAAGGAAGAAAAAAAGGAAGGAAGGAAGGAAGGAAGTAATGAAGAAGGAAGAAAGGAATGAAGAAAGAAAGGAAGGAAGAGAAAGAAGGAAAGAAGGAAGGAAGAAAGGAATGAAGGAAGAAAGAAAGAAGGAGGAAGGAAAGAAGGAAGAAAAAAAAAGGAAAGGAAGAAAGAAGGAAGAGATGCAAGAAGGAAGAAAGGAAGGAAAGAAGGAAGGAAGGAAGGAAGGAAAATAGGAAGGAAAGAAAGGAAGGAAAGAAGGAAGGGAGAATAAGAGAGACAAAGAGACTTCCTGAAGACAAGGCAAAAGTAATGCATCGCCTTAATCACAACTTTACCTCACATTCTTTCCGAATTCTAATTACTTTTTTCCTTTTTTTTCTTTGTTCTTCCTTCTTTCGTTCCTTCTTTTTGATGGGGGGTGGGGGGGGCGGAAAGATGTCAACATGTACGTCCTTTGGGAGGAAGAGGAGGAGGAAGAAGAAGGGGAAGAGGGAGAAGGGGAAGAGGAAGAGGAAGAGGGAGAGGAAGAGGAAGAAAAAGGAGGAGGAGGAAAAAGAAGAGGGGGAAGAGGAAGAGGGGGAGAGGAGGAGGAGGAGGAGGAGGGGGAAAGAGGAAGAAGAAGAGGGGGAGGAGGAGGAGAAGGAGGAGCAGCAGGAGGAGGAGGAGGAAGAACAGGAGGAAGAAGGGGAAGAAGAAGAGGGGGAGGAGGAGAAGGAGGAGCAGCAGGAGGAGGAGGAGGAAGAACAAGAGGAAAAAGGAAGAAGAAGAGGGGGAAGAGGAGGAAGAGGGGTGGGGGTGGGGAGGGGCGGAGAGACGTCAACATGTATGTCCTTTGGGAGGAAGAGGAGGAGGAAGGAGGGAGGAGGAAGAGGAAGAGGGAGAGGAAGAGGGGGAGGAGGAGGAAGAAGAAGGAGGAGGAGGAAGAAAAAGAGGGAGAAGAGGGGGAGAGGAGGAGGAGGAGGTGGAGAGGAGGAGGAGGAGGAGGAGGAGGAGGAGGAGGAGGAGGAGGAGGAGGAAGATGATGATGATGATGATGATGATGATGAGGAGGAGGAGGAACAAGAAGAGGAAGGAAGAGGAGAAGGAGGAAGGAGGAAGGAAGAAGAAGAGAGGGAAGAGGAGAAAGAAGGAGAAAGGAGGGTGAGGATGAGGAGGAGGAAGAAGGAGGAAGAAGGAAGAAGAAAGAGGAAGAAGATAGGGTGAAGGATGGAGGAGGAGGAGAAAGGAGAAGGAGGAGAAAGGAGGAGGAAGCAGGAGAGGAAGAAAAATATAAATCCATAAAGACGATCACGAGAAAGAGAAACAGAGAGAACATTCTGATAAAAGAAGAAATACACGGAGGTCAGACAGGGGAGACATACGAGAGAAAGACGGAGAGAGAAACCGAAACGACTTGGCAACAGTGTCTCTCGAATCTTTATTTATGTCTCTTTCTCCTTCCTTCCTCCCTTCCCCCCCCCCTCCCTTGGAAGACCAAGAGAGGGGACATCCCTGTCTCTCTCTCTCCTTCTCTCTCCCTCCTGTCTCAATTTTGCTTTTTTCTTTCTCTCCCTCTACCTCCCCATCTTTCTCTCCTTCTCTATCTCTCTCTCTCCCTCCCTGTCTCAATCTTTCTTTTTTCTCTCCCTCTACCTCCCCATCTATCTCTCCTTCCTTACTCTCTTTCTCCCTATCTCAATCTTCCATTTGTTTTATCTCTCTACGTCCAATTCTCTCTCTCCTTCTCTACTCTCTACCTCTCCGTCTCTACCCCTTTCTCCCCCTCCCTCTCTCTCTCATTCGCACCCTCCCTCCCTTCCTCTCTGCCAACTTCTCCCTCTCCTCCTATATTTATTCATTTTATCGCCAGAATTAATCTCCCTTGTCTCTTATTAACCTAATTAATCGCCAGCCTCGTAATCGGGGAATTCCCGGGCTGGCATCTGAATCTATCGAAGGCTCGCTCGGTCGATAGACAGATGGCCTCCTGGAGAGAAACAATTCTCAATTCTCTTTTATATGGAAGTAATGCATTTGTTTAGCGGTATTTTCTCGTCTTTTCTTCCTATGTTTTATGATTTAATTATTAATTTTCATATATATATATATATATATATATATATATATATATATATATATATATATATATATATATATATATATATATAACACACACACACACATATATTGGTATATAAGTCTTCCGTTCCTACAAGGCGAGCCACACTCACACTCACACACACACACATATATATGTGTGTGTATAAATATATGCATACACATAATTTTTTGTTTTTTTGTTTAGTTTCGTCCTTTGTTCTTTCTTTTCCGACTTTTATCGTATCATCTATATATAACTTCTCGGAGGAGAAACACATTGGTCTGGAAACTTTTCTGTTAGTTATATATTTGTTCGCTCATTCTATTTTAAACTTCCTTTTCTTCCTCTATTTCTTCTCCCTCGTCTTCTGTCTTCTATTTTTTATTTTCTCTCATTTTCATTGTTGTTCCTTCCATTTCCCTCCTTCGTTATATACTTCTTTCTTTTTCTTGCTCTCCTATTCTTCTTTGGGAATTTCTCTCTTTCCTTTTCTATCTCCTTTTCTCAGTCCCACAGTTTCTGTATTTGTCTGTTTCTCTAGTGCACATATATGCATTCAATATTCTCTTTCTCTCTCTAAAATCTTAGGCCTTCTCTCTTTTTTTCTTCTCTCTCGCCCTCTCTCTCTGTTATTTTCCACGCCCCCCTCTCTCTTTCTCTCTAGCCTCCTGTATTTCTATCTATTTATCTCTATCCTATTTCCCCTTTTTTTTCCTTCCCATTCTACCGTCTCTGCCCTTTCCCTATCTCCCTTCCTCTCCCCTCTCTGCACTTTCTTTCCCTTCCTCCCTCCTTACTGTTCATTTCATCTCTCTTTCTCCTCTACTCATCCGCTCTCCTCTTTGACCTCCCTTTCACTCCCTGCTTCCTCTCTCTCTGCCCTCTCATTTTCCTCTCCTCCTAACTCCCCAACTTTTCCCTTCCTCCCTTTTCTACCTTTCTCTACCTTCCTCCTCCCTCTTTACCCTTTCTCTTCCTCCTCTCCCCTTTCCCTCACTCCCTTCCCCTTCTTCTCTGCCCTTTCCCTTTCTCATCCGTCTCTACCCTTTCCCTCACTCCCTAGCTTCACTCATTCTGCCCTTTCCCTCTCCCCCTCCCTCCCCCTTTTTTGCCCTTTTCCTCTCTCCTTTCCTCTCCCCTTTTCTGCTCTTTCTCTCTCTCCTTTCCTCTCCCCTTTTCTGCTCTTCCAACTCCCTCTCTGCCTTTTCACTCCCGCCCCCTTCCTCCTCACCCCTCTTCCTTCCCCTACGTTCTACAGACCCCTCAATCCTTCCTCCTTTCTCCTCTCCTCTCCCCTTTCCCTCCCTCCCTTCCCCCTCCTTCCCTCTCCTCTTCATCCAACTAAGACCTACCCAAGGAGAATCCAGTTCCTTGGGGCGGAATCGGAATCCTTTGTCCCGATTCCAGAACGCGATTCCAAGACTGGGAGGATCTGAGGAGGTGATGATCTGTTGGGGGGGGGGGGGGTAGGGAAATGGGAGGGGGGAAAGGGGTAAGGGGGTTCAGAGGGATGGTAGGGGGAGGGGGGAGGAAGGAGACGGGGGGATGGAGGGGGGATATGGGGGTGAGGGAGCGCAGGAGGAGGGGGTAAAGGACATGAGGGAAGGAAAAGAGGGGAAGATAGGGGAAATGAGGGGAAGAGATTATAGGGGTAGGCTAAAGAGGCCATGCTCAGTTGTGGGGGGGGGGGTGAGGGGGTAGGAGAAGGGTGAAGGGGTTATGGGGAGGGGTTAGGGGGTTTATGATCTGTTGAAGGGAGGGTTAAAGAAGGGGTAGAGGGGGGAGGGGTGGGGGAAAAGAGTGAGGAAGTTGTGGGTGGGGTGAGGAGATAGTGTTAAGGTGTAGGTGAAGGAGGGGGGGGAGGTGAGGGGGAGGGGGTTTATAGGGAGGGGGTAGGAGAGGGAGGCGATGATGAGAAGGGGGGTAAGGAGACGGGGAAGGGGTGGTAAGGGAGGAAGGCTAGATAAAGGGGGGGGGGGGGAGGGTTAAGGACGGCTTGTTGGGGAGGGTAAGGAAAATGTAAGGGAAGAAAGGGTTAATGATTAGGGTAAGGATGAGGGTGGGTGGGTGGGGGTAAGTGGATGAGGGAGGTTGCAAGAGGGGGGGGGGTAAAAAGTAAAA
>NC_051387.1:5929640-5934640 GCF_015228065.2 Penaeus monodon | reverse complement strand
TGCTGAGAAAAATAAATTGTAAAGACTGGCTGTTGGACATCTTGAACAAAAGGAAACTAAAGTTTATTGGTCATGTGATGAGAAGTAAAAGTATTGAGAAAAACTTGCTGACAGGGATGGTGATAGGAAACAGAGGAAGAGGCAAACCGAAGACAAGACTGAGCGACAACATCAAAGATATTTGCGGGCTGTCGATGGTACAAGTGGAAAGAAAAGCGCAAGATCGAGTTGAGTGGCGAAGGATGGTGGAGAGGTCCACAGCTGCTCAAACATGAGCATACTGTTATTGATGATGATGATGCATATATATACATACTAAGTGTGTACGTGTGTGTGTATGTGTTCGTGTGTGTGAGAGTATGTACTTACAAATGTATGCAAGTATATATACATATACACAGTCATACAGATATATAAAAGACAGTCGTAAGAAAAATCATTTACATGCAAACGAACATACATACAGACAAATAAACGGAGGCAAAAAAGAGCAAACACGCAAGCAATCGGGCGATAAACTCTACGGAGCACAAAACCCAATCTACAGGAGTCGCGTGTCAGACGATCAGGACAAAACTTTCATTTGTTTTGAAACAGAGTGAAAAAAAAAACTGAATAAACAACACACAGAAGTTGATGACAATTAACCACACTGCAAGGGAAAACTATATAGAATATCCTGTTCTGCAATTGCTAGATTTTTAAAAACACATCAGCCAAATGGAAATTGTTCAAAGCAATGTGGGTGATTTTTGGGAAAAGATTTGAAATCCCCTTTTCACCCTCGTTGGAATCCTCTCTCTCTCTCTCTCTCTTTCTCTCTCTCTCTCTTCTCTCGACTCTCTCTCTCTCTCTCTCTCTCTCTCTTCTCTCCTCCTCTCTCTCTCCTCTCTCTTCCGCTCGGCTCTCTCTCCTTCTCTCTCTCTCTTCTCTCTCTCTCTCTCCCCTCTCTCTCTCTCTCTCTTCTCTCTCTCTCTCTCTCCTCTCTCTTCTCTTTTCCTCTTCTCTCCCCTCTCTCTCTCTCTCTCTCTCTCTCTCTCTCTCTCTCTCTCTCTCTCTCTCTCTCTCTCTCTCTCTCTCTCTCTCTCTCTCTCTCTCTCTCTCTCTCTCTCTCTCTCTCTCTCTCTCTCTCTCTCTCTCTCTCCGCTCGGCTCTCTCTTCCTTTCTCTCTCTCTCTCTCTCTCTCTCTCTCTCTCTCTCTCTCTCTCTTCGCTAGGCTCTCTTCCTTTCTCTTTCTCTTTCTCTTTCTCTCTCTCTCTCTAGCTACTTGGACACATTTAAGATCATATCACATCACATCCTTTCATTTATGTATATCAATAATAATGAGAAAGACAATGATAATGATAAAAGAGTAATAGCTGTCAACAATACGTAGCAAGACCGGATGGTACGCCTCACACTTCCGTCCAAGCACCCGCCCTTCTCCTTGGATCGGACGCAAACGCCGCCCGGCCTTCTCTTTTCCCTCTCCTCGAAGGGAACCGCCGCATAAAAGGACACGTCCGTAAGACAGAGAGAGAGAGAGACACGGCAGACAAGCCAAGCCACACAGGGTCCAGCTCCACCACCTCGTCCTCGACCCCGGGGACACGGGGGTCTCTTGGGGGTCTCACGTCTACCTTCAACAATAAACCAGCAAGCTAAGACCCCTTTTTCACTGACTCACCCAAACCTTATCTCTCGTCTCGCTCCCAACCTCTCGTGTCGCTCATAGTCTTGTGGCTTGCGGTGGCCTCTCGCTCACAAGAGTAAAGAGAAAACGTAATAGTAATAAAGAATAATTAATGAGCTTCTTTATAACGATTGTGATAATGATAATCATTGTAGCAATGAGGATGAGAATCTGATAATGTGTTATTGATAGAAATAATGATAATTAATACATAAGATAATAATATAATAACTTTAAAACTATGGAAATGATAAGAAATTATAACAATAAGAATTGCAATCATGCGAATATTCACGGTAGCAACAGCTGCATCCTAACGCTAATATTTTACTTCTCATTAAAAAAAACAAAAGAAAAAAGAAAAATCTTTATAATTTGTTTCCTTTCCCCTTCCTTATGTATCTTCTGTGTCCCACACTTTTCTTCACATTTTTCCCCTCACTATATTTCCTCCTCTTCCCACGCAAGGAAGAAAGGTAAAAGGAGGAAGAAAAAGATAATAGTCTTCAATTAATCTCTTCTTGAGTAAAAAAAAAAAGGTAATTGGTGTAGAGTGATGCTGCGTGCATCTCTTCTCTTCCTTATCTCCCCTTTTCGTTTTCTTTCTCTCTCTTTTTCTCTGCCTCTGTCTGTCTGTCTGTCTGTCTGTCTGTCTGTCTCTGTCTGTCTGTCTGTCTGTCTCTCTCTCTCTCTCTCTCTCTCTCTCTCCTCTCTCTCTCTCTCTCTCTCTCTCTCTCTTCCTCTCTCTCTTTCTCTCTCTCTCTCTCTCTCTCTCTCTCTCTCTCTCTCTCTCTTCTCTCTCTCTCTCTCTCTCCCTCTCATTTCCTTGCTCGCCCTCCTTCCCTGTTTTTTCTCTCTCTTCCTCCCTCCCCCCCCCGCCCCCTTCACGCCCGCTTTCTTTTTTCTCCGCTAACTTCATCATCTTAGAAAAAAGTAAGAAAAAACATACATTTTAGACGACCTCTGTATTAATATTTTCCGCTCTCCTTTTTTATTCATTTTTTGAGCTCCTATCACTCTCTCTCTTCCATCCTCCTCCTCCTTCCTTTTCTACTCCTTTTTATCATTCTTCCTTCTCTCCACCTCTTATCCTTTCCTCCCTTTCTCTCACAATCTCATCTCCCTTTTTTATCGCTTCCTCCCCTTCTCCTCAACAACTTTCCTTCCTCCCCTTCTTATCACTCATCCTTCTCTCCCTTCTCCATCATCCTTCTTTCTTCCCTCCCTCCCCATCCTCATCAACCTCCCTCTTCCACTTTCCTTCCTCTTCATCACCCTCCTCTCCCATCCTATCCATCCTTCTTCCTCTCCCCTATCTCTTCCCCTTCCCTCCCCCCTCCTCATCCCTCTTCTCCCATACCTTTCCCCTCATCATCCCCCTCCCCCCCCTCTTCCCCCCTCCCCTCCACCTCCCCTTCCTCCCCTCCCCCTCACCTTCCTCCCCTCCTCCCCCCACACGTATGACCTGCCGTATATAACAAGGGAAAACTTTTCGGCGCATCGACTGTAATACATAACAAGCATCTTGGAGCAAAACCGCTGTCTCTCTCTCTCTCTCTTCCCTTGTCACTTTTTTGCCTGTCTGTCTGTCTTCAGGATTGTCTGTGTCAGTAGTTATGTGTGTCTGTGTGTCTGTCTGTATGTAGATTTGTAAGTGTGTATCAGTGTATCTGCTTTAGGACTTACTTCGTGTCTCAGTGTGTGTGTGTGTGTGTCAGCTGCCTGTCTCTCCGTCAGTCATTATACAAGAGACTGTGTAAGTATGTATGTGTATGTGTGTATGTGTGCATCCCTGTCTGTCTGTGAGTTCAGTAATAAAAGGATTACCAAATAACAACGATAACGATGATTACAGATTTTAATTTGGAACACGAAGACGAAGAGAATACACATGTAATTCATAACGCTTTATATATCACATATCTACAAGACAGTGTGGTGAATGTATTAGCGGCCAGGAACATAAACCATAGAAATTTGAGATCACAGGACCAAATTTACGAGTTTGTTACAGAAATGCAACATCGATGATAAATGGCCCATGCTGAATAATAGCAGAAATGTTTATATGTTGGGCAGAAAAGGGAAGAGTGAGGAAGGGTTGGGGAAGAGAGGGAGGAGAGGAGAAAGAAAGGGGAGGGTGAGTAGGGGGAAAGGTTGGGGAAGAAAAGGGTAAGGGGGTTGGGGAAGAGAGGGAAGGAAATGGAAAGGAGGGGGAAGAGTGTGAAAAGAGGATGAGTTGGGGAAGAGAGGTAGGGGAGGAGAAATGAGGGTAAGGGTTAAAAGGGGGAGGGAAATGAGGAAGAGAGGGAGGAGAGGAAAAGGGAGGAGGAAGAGAGGTAAGGGAGGAGAAAGGAGGGGGAAGAGTGAGAAGGGGAAAGGAGATGGGGGAAGAGGAGAAGAGGAGAGGAGTAAGGAGGGGGAGAGCGAGAGGGTAGGGTAGGTTGGGGAAGAAAGGGAGGGGAAAAGAAAGGAGGGGGAAGAGCGAGAGGAGAAGGGAGGAGGGGGAAGAAGGGAGCGAAAGAGGGTGGGATGAATGGAGGGAAAAGCATTGGTGGAGAATGGGAGGGATGTGGTAGAGAAAAGGAGAAGAGGGGAAGAGAGGAAGAGAATGGGAGAGAATGAAGGGGGTAGGGGAAAGGGGGGAAGGGAAGGAAGGAGGCGGGAGGCAGAGAGGGAGGGAAGGAGGGAAGGTAATCCGGAAGCGGGAGTGAGAGACAGAAGGGAGGGAGTGAGAGAGGGAGGGAGAGGGTGAGAAGGTGGGAAGGGAGGGAGAGGAAGGAGGGAAGGAAGTGAAAATGAAAGAATGGGTGAGGGAAGAGGAAAGAGATAAGATAGAGGAGAAGGCGAGTGAGTGTGGAAGGGGAGAAAGAGGAAAGAGGAAAGAGGATGAGGAAGGAAGGGTGGGGGATAGAGAGACCAAAAGTAGATAAGTAGAGAAGGAGGAAGGAAGCAAGATAAAGAGAAAAGGGGAGAAAGGGAGTGAGTAAAAGAAAAGAATATATATATATATATATATATATATATAATATATATATATATACATATATACATATATTCATATATATATATACACGTATGTATGTATGAATATATATATATATATATATATATATATATATATAATATATATCATATATATATATATATATATATATAATATATATATATATTATATATATATATATATATATATAATATATATATATATATATATATATATATATATATATATATATATATATATATATATTATATTATATAATATATATATATATATAATATATATATTATAATATATATATATATATATTATATATAGATA
>NC_051387.1:5924544-5929540 GCF_015228065.2 Penaeus monodon | reverse complement strand
CGTATCTATCCTGTCTTCCATTCTTTGCTTGATTCTGTTTCATCCATGTTCCATCCCTCTCTTTTCTTCCCCCTCCTCCTTATCCTCCTCCTCTTTCTCCTCCTCCTCTCCTCCTCCTCTTCTTCTCCTCCTCCTCCTCTCCTTCTTATCCTCCTCCTCCTTCTCCTCTCTTCTTCCTCCTCTTCTCCTCCTCCTCCTCCTCATCATCATCGTTTTCTTCTTGTTTATCCTTTTTTCCTCTTTCTTCTCTTCCTTCTTTTCTTCTTCATCCTTCCGTTCTCTTCTCATTATCTTCCTATTCTACTTCCTTTTCTTCCTGTCCACATTTTCCTCCTCCTTATCTTCTTCTTACTACTCTTTCTCTTCCTGCACTTCTCCTATGCCTCTCCTTCCTCATTTTCCTTTCCCTTCTCCTTCATTCTTCTTTTTCTTCTTCCTCCCATTTTCCCTCTCCTTCCCCTCCCACCTTCCTCCTCCTCTTCATCCCCATCTTCCATCTCCTCCTCGTCTTCTTCCTATTCCTCCCATGGCTCTCCTACTCTTCTCTTTCTTCTTCATCCTTTTCCTCCCATTTCTCCTCCTCTTTTCCCCTCTTCCTCCTTCTCTTCATCCTCAACTTCCATCTCCTCCTCCTCTTCCTCTTTCGCTTCTTCTTCTTCTTTTTGTTTAACTCCCAGGGATCTGTCTCGCCAGCTGGCTCTCCTACTCTTCTCCCTCCTCATCTTCCTCTCCCTTCTCTATTCTTCTTCCTCTTCCTCTCCCTTCTCTATTCTTCTTCCTCTTCCTCTTCCCTCCCATTTCTCCTCCTCTTCTCCCTCCTTCTTCCAGTGATCTGTCTCGCCAGCTGGCTCTCCGCTCTCCCATTTCGCAAAAAGGTTCTCGCATTTTACGAGAACCGGCCACAATTCGCGCGACAGTACTAAATTTGCATTCAATGTCTATAATTTACGGGTCCTTAAGTCTTTTTTTTTTTTTTTTTTAGATTTCGTGTCTCAGTCTCTCTCTCTCTCTTTCTAAATTGCTCTTTTTATTCTCTCTCTGTCTCTCTCTTTCGCTCTCTTTGTACGCATATTTGTTATTTTTATCATCTATTTTTTTTATTTATATCTATTTATCTATCATCTATCTATCTATCTATCTATCTATCTATAATGTCTTTCTCTTTCTACACCTCTTCTTCCCTCCCTTTCTCCCTCTCTCTCTCCTCTCTCTCTCCTCTCTCTCTCTCTCTCTCTCTCTCTCTCTTCTCTCTCTCTCTCTCTCTCTCTCTCTCTCTTCCTTCCTCTATCTCTCTCTCTCTCTCTTTGCTTCTCTCTCTCTCTCCTTCTCTCTCTCTCTCTCTCTCTCTCGCTCTCTCTCTCTTCTCTCTCTCTCTCTCTCTCTCTCTCTCTCTCTCTTCCTCCCCTTCCTCTCTCTCTTCTTCTTCCCTCTCTGCTTCTCTTTTTCTTCCCCTTCTTCCCTCTTTCTCTCCCTTTGTCCTCTCTGTCTCCTTCTGCTCTCTTGCTTGACGGCTTGACGAGACTAACCCTCAAATTCGCGAGTCAGCGTCTTAAATTCCTAAATTCGCAGGTTTTGATTTCGCGAATCACTCTCCTATACTGGACATTCTCTCTCGAAAAAGTAAAAAAAAAAAAAAAAAAAACAATAACAACAATAAAGGAATCGTGTCTCAAAAATCGCGTTTTTCGAATTCGCGAATCGTTTTATAATAAATGATACAAGTGACAGAGCCTTTATACATGGATCTATTATTTGCAACTTGTTGTTTGTTCTTTTATATATAACAAATCTTTACATTAACCTATTATTATCTTTATCCCTTCACATATGATATATCTATTATATTCTGCAAAGAATGCACTTCTTACCATATAACAAAACTAGTTTTTACGTAATATAACAAATACACTTTTTACATATAACAAACCTACCGTCATTAATCGACCTTTCATACGGAATGACTCAGTTATACAACATATTTACTTTTATATCTACATAATAGATAAATATCTTTAATATAAATATAAATAAAACTTTTCGGGTATGAGCTATTTTATCTTTGTTTTTGTTTTGCTTCTTTTTTCTATTATTTTCATGCGTATGTTTTTTTTTTCTTTTTTTTTTCTTTTATCTAATCGTCCATTCATTTTATAACTTCATTTGTGATTATTCATTTTGAACGCATTATCTATGTATTTTTTTCACGTCTTGGTACACTCTCTGTCTAATACGTATCTCTCTGTGTCATAAGTAACGATTAAATTCAAAATACGTTCTCTAACTACGAAAAATGACAAAACTTTTTAAAAAGAAAGGAAGAAAATGAAAAAAAAAAGATATTTCATGTAAAGGAACTAAAAAGAGAGAGGGAAAAGGGTCCCATTCTCATCGGAAGCAATTAGGGAATGATAACGTTAATTCCACAGGAAACGTTTTCGTAAAATATGTACGAACGTTTCGACGAAGGAAGCCTTTGGGTGAAATATGGGCGAACGTGCTGAGTAAAGAAACGTATACGATGCATGAAAAGTGAAATGTGGTCGAACGTTTATGGCAAAGAAACGTTTATGGGACAGAATGAGAGAAGGAAAGAGAGAGAGAGAGAGAGAGAGAGAGAGAGAGAGAGAGAGAGAGAGAGAGAGAGAGAGAGAGAGAGAGAGAGAGAGAGAGAGAGATGGATAGATGGGTATATAGATTAACTGACATACAGATGAACGAATAGAGGTAGATGGATAGATAGACAGATACATACATACATACATACATACATAGACAAACAAATACACAGATAGATAGATAGATAAAAAGATAGAGAGATTGGAAAGATTTGGGCGAAAAATATACAAACATTTACAACGCATTAAACGTTTGCGTGAAGTATGCGGGAACGTTTATGACGCAGAAAACATTTGCGTGAAAAATGCACAGAATATGCAAGCAATGTCTGAGCGAACCATTCCGTTGAAGAAATGACCGCGGCGACAATAATGATTTTGCAAGAATAATTTTGCAGGATAATTCATTACAGTGATAAAGAATTCCTCGATAAAGATGGAGGAAGATTATGCAAGATTACGAAATGGCTGAGAATTCTTATTAGGTATGAATCTGTTATATTCTTTTTTATATCTTTCTCTATCTATTTATGTGCATGTGCATTTGCGATAACAGATTGTGGTAAAAAAGATTATCTTTAATTATATAAAATGATTAACAAAATAATCGCTTATCAAAAGAAACAAGGACAATTGGAAATGGTTATATAGTTTAATTAGCTATGAATTTTCTTGTCTGTTAATCAGCATAATGATTATTTTTTTCTTAATCTTCTTATATATATTGGCATAGATTGAAATAGATCTTATTCGGGCAATCTTGATTATGCTTTAATTTTTCATAAACATATTGACATGCAAACGCATACATACGCACCTGCAAACACAAACACACACACAAATAAACAAACACACATACGCACACAAGTAAACACACACACACACACACACACGCACACACACACACGCACACACACACACACACACACGCACACGCACACACAAACACAGATAGAAACACAAACATAAACACACGCACACAGACAAGTAAACGTATAAGCGCACACAGACAAATACACACACACACACAAACAAACAAACACACACACACACAAACACACACAAAAACACAGACAAACAAACAAACACAAACACACACGCACCCCTTTCCCACCTAAGTGGCCACCCTCACTCTCCTCCCTCAACATTGCACAAAGCCTGGCAGTTCCGTGTTGCAAATGCTATTTAGGGGAGACGTTGCTGCCACGGCCTCGCCCCAAAGCTGCAACATTGCACGCCGGAAGCACGGGGAAAGAGAGTTATGCTTGCAAGTTCGGTCACTTTCTTGATACTTTCTTGGCAATTCTTGAGACCCTGGCTTGTGAAAGGCTTAGAGTGATCGCCGCTTCTGTTTTCTATCCGATTATTTACTGTTTATTCTTTTCTTCTCTCTTCTTCTTCTTCTTCTCCTCCTCCCCATTCTTCTTCTTCATCATCATCATCATCATCTTCTTCTTCTTCTTCTTCTTCTTCTTCTTCTTCTTCTTCTTCTTCTTCTTCTTCTTCATCTTCTTCTTCTCCTTCTCCTTCTCCTTCTTCTTCTTCTTCTTCTTCTTCTTCTTCTTCTTCTTCTTCTTCTTTACTTTGTTTTGTTATGGTCTTTTGTATATTGTTTCTTCTTTGTTAGTAAGTTATTTTCTGCTTTTCCTTTTCCATAAAACAACGATAATGACACAACTGTTTCATTATCACTGCTTACTTATTTCTACTACTACTACTACTATTACTTCTCCTACTACTATTATAACAACAATTACTACTACTACTTATACTACTACTACTACTTCTACTACTACTCCTACGGCTCCTACGTCTTCTACTACTACTACTACTACCACTACTACTGTTACTGCTATTGCTCCTATTATTACAAATAATAATAGTGATATTGTTACAGTTACTACCAACACTACTTCTGCTACTACCAGGACTGATGTTGCTATCAATAGTAATGATGATAATGATAATGATAAAGATAATTAAGATTACTACTATTACTACTTTTTTTCTTCTTCTTCTACCATTGCTACTACTACTACTACTTCTATTACTGCTATAACAACAAAAACAATTACTACTACTACTATTACTACTGATAATAGCCATAATAGTGACAACATAATATCAACAACAACAACAATAAAAAAACAACAATAATAATAATGATAACAGCGAAATAACAATAACAATGCTAAAAATCAAGACCATACAAGATAGGATAAGATCCACAGTATTGAAAATTCCCCAAAGCCGCGACTGTCATGAGCGAGTCCATGACCAACCGCTATGAACGTCATGCAATACCTAAGGAACAGGACGCGTTCGGGAGGAGAGTGAGGTCATGCACTCCTAGGCCGGGATCGTAAAGCTTGCTCTTGTTC
>NC_051387.1:5914544-5917044 GCF_015228065.2 Penaeus monodon | reverse complement strand
CACTTTCAAAAATAATGGTGAAGCAAAATAATGAATTATGATAATATAAATAAAAAAGACAAATATATGATGTTTAAAGAAATAATAACTATCTATATATATATTTATTTCTCAGTCAATTAATCTATCTGTGTATCTATTTATCTATCTATCTATCCATCAGTTCATGTATCTACGTATTTACGTCTCTATCAAATTGTCTATCAGTATTTGGATACGTAGAATATAGAGAGACAGATTGAGAGAGAGAGAGAGAGACAGAGAGCAGATGAGAGAGACAGAGAAGAGGGCGCGGAGAGAGAGAGAGGGATGTGAGAGAGTAAGAGACGACAGAGAGAGAGAGAGGAGAGGAGAGAGACGAGAGAGAGCGAGAGAACTGGAGATGAGAGGAGGAGGAGAGGAGATAGGAGAGGAGGATGAGGAGGGATGACGAGGAGGAATGAGCGGAGGAGCGGAGCGATGATGAGAGGAGAGAGAGAGAGAGAGAGGAGAGAGAGAAAGAAAAAAAATAAGAAGAGAGAAGAAAGAGGAGAGAACGAAGAGGGATTGAGAGAGACGAGAGGAGAGAGGAGTAGAGAATGAGGGATGAGAGGGAGAGAGACGGAGAAGAAGGGGAGGGAGGGGAGAGAGGTGATAGGAGAGGGGGGGGAGATGAGGGAGGCGAGGACGAAGAAGGGGGGTTCCTGAGAGGAGGGAGGAGGGGAGGAAGAGAGAGGATGAGAAGGAGAGGGGAGAGGGAGGGATGGTAGGATGAGAGAGGAGAGAGAGAGGGAGAGGAGACCGAGAGGGAGGGAAAGAGAGAGAGAGAGAGAGAGAGAGAGAAAGAGTGAGGAAAATATATATACAAATATACATATATAGATATATATATATATATTTATATATTATAATATTATAATATATATGCATATATAGAATATCTATATATATTATATATATATATATATTATATATAGATAATATAGATATATATATATATAGAAAGAGGAAAGAGATGGGGAGAGAGACGGAACGAGAGAGAGAGAAAGAGAAAGGAGAAAGAGAAAGGAGAAGAAAGGGAGAAAGAGAAAGGAGGTGACCCGAGGCGAGAGAGAGATGAGGGGAGAGGGAGAGGGATGACGAGAAGATCGGGAGAGAGGATGATGAGAGACGAGGACGAAGACAGAGAGTGGAGAGAGACCGCTGCCGTCCGACTGATGATATGGGAGAAGAGAGGAGATGAGAGGAGGGAGAAAGAGTGAGAGCGAGGCAGGGAGAGAGGGAGGAGTTGACTCGGGGAAGAGAGGCGAGAAGAGAGAGGCTGATCGGAAGAGTGAGAGGAGATGGGAGAGGAGCGACGCCGGGGAGTGGAGGACGGCCGGAGAGACGAGGTGAGAGGGGAAGCGGGGAGAGGGGGAGCTGAGGAGGGAGGGAGAAATGACACTAGGAAGAGGAGGGGAGGGAGGGGGGGGGGGGGGAGAAGGAGAGGGGGGGGGGGGGGAAAAAGAAAGAAAGAGAGGTTGAGCGAGAGAGGAGCAAGAAGAGTAGTGTATGGGCGCACGGACGGAGTCGAGTCGAGAGAGAAGGAGGGGGGAAAGAAAGAAAGGAGAGGGACGGAACCCTACGGAGATGAGAGATTGAGAAATCAGAGGAGCTGAGAGAACAAACAAAACAAATAGGGGAAAAAAAACAAATCCCCAAAAACAAAAACAGACAGTAGAAAAAGAGAACAATCATCCCTCCCCCCCCCCCCCCCCCCCCCCAAAAAAAAAAAAAAAAAAAAAAATAAATAAAATAAAAAAAAAAAATAAATATAAAAAAAAAAAAAAAACAAAAAGGGAAAAAGAAAATTAAAATAATAAAGAGGAAAAAGAAAATATGTAAATTCTATCTACCTATTTATCTATCTATCAACAAACAGACAGACAAACAAACAAAAAAGATCATTAAAACAACAACAACAACAAAAACGAAAAGAAATATATAGATTCATCCAAAACAATCAACTGAGGGGGCATGCCGCTTTTCTATCTATCTATTTATCTATCAACAAACAGACAAACAAACAAAAAATAATACACGAAGGAAAACAACGAATACACGAAAAGTTTAACAGAGTAGGTTAATACACGGGAAAACGAAAAAAAAAAAAAAAAAAGAAGAAGGAAAAAATATATTTATATAATAAATAAAATAAAATCAAATACATAAAATTCACCAAAAGGTAACAACGGAAATGAGAGAGAGAGAGAGCACGGTCGTTTAGGTTTTCTATCTATCAACTCTATCTATCGAGAATCAATCTACTATCTATTGTCTATGCTATGTCTATCTATCGGATCATCTATCGATCTATCATCTATCTGTCTTCTATCTATATCTATCTATGTATCTATCTCGTCTATCTATCATTATTGCTTATCATTCTATATATCAATATTGTATCTATCTTGTGATCTAATCTATCATGGTCTATCTATCTGCCCTATCCATCTATTATTCAACAAACAGACAAACAGAT